>NW_027274648.1:0-88957 GCF_030028105.1 Mobula birostris
CCTGACTACAGACCTTCCTCACCTCCACACTCCGAGTACAGACCTTCCACACCTCCACACTCCCTGAGTACAGACCTTCTTCACCTCCACACTCCCTGAGTACAGACCTTCCACACCTCCACACTCCCTGAGTACAGACCTTCCCACACCTCCACACTCCAAGTACAGATCGACCCACATCTCCACACTTCCTGAGAACAGACCATTCCGCAACTCCACACTCGCTCAGTACAGACCTTCCGCACCTCCACACTCCGAATATAGACCTTCCCACACCTCCACATTCCGAGTACAGATCGACCCACACCTCCACACTCCCTGGGTTCAGCCCTTCCTCACCTCCACATTCCCTGAGTATAGAACTTCCTCACCTCCACACTTCAAATACAAACCTTCCAAACCTCCACACTCCCCGAGTACAGACCTTCCTCACCTCCACACTCGCTGAGTACAGACCTTACACACCTCCACACTCCGAGTACAGAC
Organism: Mobula birostris; assembly: GCF_030028105.1. NCBI lineage: Eukaryota > Metazoa > Chordata > Chondrichthyes > Myliobatiformes > Myliobatidae > Mobula > Mobula birostris. The sequence continues at coordinate 487 of NW_027274648.1, forward strand.
CTTCCGCACCTCTATACTCCGAATACAGACATTCCATACCTCCACACTCCGAATAGAGACTTTCCACACCTCCACACACCCTGAGTACAGACCTTCCTACACCTTCACACTCCGATACAGGCATTCCCACACTTCCACCCTCCGAATACAGACCTTCCGCACATCCATACTCCGAGTACAGATCAACCCACACCTCCACGCTCCCTGAGTACAGACCTTCCTCACCTCCAAACTCCCCGAGTATCGACCTTCCACACCTCCACACTCCCTGACTACAGACCTTCCTCACCTCCACACTCCGAGTACAGACCTTCCACACCTCCACACTCCCTGAGTACAGACCTTCTTCACCTCCACACTCCCTGAGTACAGACCTTCCACACCTCCACACTCCCTGAGTACAGACCTTCCCACACCTCCACACTCCAAGTACAGATCGACCCACATCTCCACACTTCCTGAGAACAGACCATTCCGCAACTCCACACTCGCTCAGTACAGACCTTCCGCACCTCCACACTCCGAATATAGACCTTCCCACACCTCCACATTCCGAGTACAGATCGACCCACACCTCCACACTCCCTGGGTTCAGCCCTTCCTCACCTCCACATTCCCTGAGTATAGAACTTCCTCACCTCCACACTTCAAATACAAACCTTCCAAACCTCCACACTCCCCGAGTACAGACCTTCCTCACCTCCACACTCGCTGAGTACAGACCTTACACACCTCCACACTCCGAGTACAGACCATCCCGCACCTCCACACTCCCAATACAGACCTTCCACACCTCCACACTCCGAGTACAGACCTTCCCGCACCTCCACACTCCCAATACAGACCTTCCACACCTCTACACTCCCTGAGTACAGACCTTCCCACATCTCCACACTCGCTGAGTACAGACCTTTCTCACCTCCACACTCCCTGAGTACAGACCTTCCACACATCCACACTGCATGTGTACAGACCTTCCACACCTCCACACTCCCCGAGTACAGACCCTCCAAACCTCCACACTCCCTGAATAGAGACCTTCCGCACCTCCACACTCCCTGAGTAAAGACCTTCCCACACATCCACATCTGAGTACAGACCTTCCCACACATCCACACTCCGAGTACAGACCTTCCGCTCCTCCACACTCCCTGAGTACAGACCTTACACACCTCCACACTCCCCGAGTACCGACCCTCCACACCTCCAGACTCCGAGAACAGACCTTACCACACCTCCACAGTCCGAGTACAGTCCTTCCCACAGCTCCACACTCCGAGAACAGACTTTCCGCACCTCCACACTCCGACTACAGACCTTCCCACACCTCCACACTCCGAGTACAGACCTTCCCACACCTCCACACTCCGAGTACAGGCCTTGCCACACTTCCACACTCCGAATACAGACCTTTCGCACATCGATACTCCGAGTACACATCAACCCACACCTTCACGCACCCTGAGTACAGACCTTCTGCACCTTCACGCTCTGCGTACAGACCTTCCAGAACTCCACACTCCCTGAGTACACACCTTCCGCACCTCCACACTCCGACTACAGACCTTCCCACACCTCCACACTCCGAGTACAGACCTTTCCACACCTCCACATTCAGACTACAGACCTTCCCACACCTCCACACTCCGACTACAGACCTTCCCACACCTCCACACTCCGAGTACAGACCTTCCACACATCCAAACTCCGAGTACAGACATTCCACACCTCCACACTCCCTGAGTACTGACCTTCCTCACCTCCACACTCCCTGACTACAGACCTTCTGGACCTTCACACTCTGAGTACAGTCCTTCCGTTCCTCCACACTCCCTGAGTACAAACCTTCCTCACCTCCACACTCCAAATACAGACTTTCCGCACCTCCACACTCCATGAGTACTGACCTTCCTCACCTCCACACTCCGACTACAGACCTTCCCACACCTCCACACTCCGAGTACAGACCTTCCGCACCTCTATACTCCGAATACAGACATTCCATACCTCCACACTCCGAAGAGAGACTTTCCACACCTCCACACACCCTGAGTACAGACCTTCCTATCCTTCACACTCCGATACAGGCATTCCCACACTTCCACACTCCGAATACAGACCTTCCGCACATCCATACTCCGAGTACAGATCAATCCACACCTCCACGCTCCCTGAGTACAGACCTTCCTCACCTCCAAACTCCCCGAGTATCGACCTTCCACACCTCCACACTCCCTGACTACAGACCTTCCTCACCTCCACACTCCGAGTACAGACCTTCCACACCTCCATTCTCCGAGTACAGACCTTTCTACACCTCCACAGCCCGAGTACAGACCTTCCACACCTCCACACTCCCTGAGTACAGACCTTCTTCACCTCCACACTCCCTGAGTACAGACCTTCCCACACCTCCACATTCCGAGTACAGATCGACCCACACCTCCACACTCCCTGGGTTCAGCCCTTCCTCACCTCTACATTCCCTGAGTATAGAACTTCCTCACCTCCACACTTCAAATACAAACCTTCCAAACCTCCACACTCCCCGAGTGCAGACCTTCCTCACCTCCACAGTCCCTGAGTACAGACCTTACACACCTCCACACTCCGAGTACAGACCTTCCCGCACCTCCACACTCCCAATACAGACATTCCACACCTCCACACTCCGAGTACAGACCTTCCCACACCTCTGTACTCCGAATACAGACCTTCCACACCTCTACACTCCCTGAGTACAGACCTTCCCACACCTCCACACTCGCTGAGTACAGACCTTTCTCACCTCTACACTCCCTGAGTACAGACCTTCCACACCTCCACACACCCTGAGTACAGACCTTCGCACACCTCCACACTCCGAGTACAGGCATTCCCACACTTCCACACTCCGAATACAGACCTTCCGCACATCCATACTCCGAGTACAGATCAACCACACCTCCACGCTCCCTGAGTACAGACCTTCCACACATCCATACTCCGAGTGAAGATCTTTCCACACCTCCACACCCCGAGTACAGACCTTCTTCACTTCCACACTCCCTGAGTACAGACCTTCCCACACCTCCACACTCCGAGTACAGATCGACCCACATCTCCACACTTCCTGAGTACAGACCATCCTCACCACCACACTCCGAGTACAGACCTTACACACCCCCACACTCCGAGTACAGACCTTACCACACCTCCACAGTCCGAGTACAGACATTCTGTACCTCCACACACCTTGAGTACAGATCTTCCAGAACTCCACACTCCGAGTACACACCTTCCGCACATCCACACTGCGAGTACAGACCATCCTCACCTCCGCACCCACTGAGTACAGACCGTTCGAACCTCCACACTCCGAATACAGACCTTCCACACCTCCACACTCCCTGAGTACAGACCTTCCCACACCTCCACACCCCCTGAGTACAAACCTTCCCAACCTACACACTCCCTGAGTTCAGACATTCCAAATCTCCACACTCTCTGAGTACAGACCTTCCAACACCTCCACACTCCGAGTACAGACCTTCCCACAGCTCCACACTCCGAGTACAGACGTTCCGGACCATTATACTCTGAATAGACCTTCCAAACCTCCACACTCCTAATACAGACTTTCCACACCTCCACACACCCTGAGTACAAAACCTTCCCACACCTCCACACTCCCTGAGTACAGACCTTCCCACACCTCCACACTCCGAGTACATACATTCCCACACCTCTACACTCCGAGTACAGACCTTCCGCACATCTATACTCCGAATACAGACCTTCCATACCTCCACACTACCTGAGTACAGACCTTCCCACACCTCCACACTCCGATTACAGACCTTCCATACCTCCACAATCCGAATACAGATTTTCCACACCTCCACACACCCTGAGTACAGACCTTCCCACACCTCCACACTCCCTGAGTACAGACCTTCCCACACCGCCACACTCCGAGTACAGACCTTCTCACACCTCCACACTCCGAATACAGACCTTCCCACACCTCCACACTCTGAGTACAGATCGACCCACACCTCCACACTCCCTGGGTACAGCCCTTCCTCACCTCCACATTCCATGAGTACAGACCTTCCTCACCTCCACACTCCCTGAGTACAGACCTTCCAGAACTCCACACTCTGAGTACACACCGTCCGCACCTCCACACTCCGAGTACAGACTTTCCACACATCCAAAGTCCGAGTACAGACCTTCCCACACCTCCATACTCAGAGTACAGACCTTCCTAACCGGCACACTCCCTGAGTACACACCTTCCACACTTCCATACTCCGAGTACAGACCTTTCTACACCTCCACACTCCCTGAGTACAGACCTTCCCACACCTCCACACTCCCTGAGTACAGACCTTCCCACACCTCCACACTCCCTGAGTACAGACCTTCCCACACCTCCACACTCCGAGTACACTCCTTCCCACACTTCCACACTCCGAATACAGACCTACCGCACATCCATACTCCGAGTACACATCAACCCACACCTCCACGCTCCCTGAGTACAGACCTTCCTCACCTCCAAACTTCCCGAGTATAGACCTTCCACACCTCCACACCCCCTGAGTACAGACGTTCCGGACCATTATACTCTGAATACAGACCTTCCAAACCTCCACACTCCCAATACAGACTTTCCACACCTCCACACACCCTGAGTACAGACCTTCCCACACCACCACACTCCCTGAGTACAGACCTTCCCACACCTCCACACTCCGAGTACAGACATTCCCACACCTCTACCCTCCGAGTACAGACCTTCCGCACCTCTATACTCCGAATACGGACCTTCCATACCTCCACACTCCCTGAGTACAGACCTTCCCACACCTCCACACTCCGATTACAGACCTTCCCACACCTCCACACTCCCTGAGTACACACCTTCCGCACCTCCACACTCCGAGGACAGACTTTCCACACATCCAAACTCCGAGTACAGACCTTCCCACACTTCCATACTCCGAATACAGACCTTTCTAGACCGCCACACTCCGAGTACAGACCTTCCTACATCTCCACACTCCGATTACAGACCTTCCGCACCTCTATACTCCGAATACAGACCTTCCATACCTCCACACTCCCTGAGTGCAGACCTTCCCACACCTCCACACTCCGAGTAAAGATCGACCCACACGTCCACACTTCCTGGGTACAGACCTTCCTCACCTCCACACTCCCTGAGTACAGACCTTCCACACTTCCATACTCTGAGTACAGACCTTTCTACACTTCCACACCCCGAGTACAGACCTTCTGCACATTCACACACTGCGTACAGACATTCCGCACCTCCACACTCCTGAGTGCTGACCTTCCTCACCTCCACACTCCCTGACTACAGACCTTCTGGAACTTCACACTCTGAGTACAGACCTTCCGTACCTCCACACTCCCTGAGTACAAACCTTCCTCACCTCCACACTCCAAATACAGACCTTCCGCACCTCCACACTCCATGAGTACTGACCTTCCTCACCTCCACACTCCGACTACAGACCTTCCCACACCTCCACACTCCGAGTACAGACCTTCCGCACCTCTATACTCCGAAAACAGACATTCCATACCTTCACACTCCGAATAGAGACTTTCCACACCTCCACACACCCTGAGTACAGACCTTCCTACACCTTCACACTCCGATACAGGCATTCCCACACTTCCACACTCCGAATACAGACCTTCCGCACATCCATACTCCGAGTACAGATCAACCCACACCTCCACACTCCCTGAGTACAGACCTTCTTCACCTCCACACTCCCTGAGTACAGACCTTCCCACACCTCCACACTCCGAGTACAGATCGACCCACATCTCCACACTTCCTGAGTACAGACCATTCCGCAACTCCACACTCGCTCAGTACAGACCTTCCGCACCTCCACACTCCGAATATTGACCTTCCCACACCTCCACATTCCGAGTACAGATCGACCCACACCTCCACACTCCCTGGGTTCAGCCCTTCCTCACCTCTACATTCCCTGAGTATAGAACTTCGTCACCTCCACACTTAAAATACAAACCTTCCAAACCTCCACACTCCCCGAGTACAGACCTTCCTCACCTCCACACTCCCTGAGTACAGACCTTACACACCTCCACACTCCGAGTACAGACCTTCCCGCACCTCCACACTCCCAATACAGACCTTCCACACCTCTACACTCCCTGAGTACAGACCTTCCCACATCTCCACACTCGCTGAGTACAGACCTTTCTCACCTCCACACTCTGAGTACAGATCTTCCACACATCCACACTGCATGTGTACAGACCTTCCACACCTCCACACTCCCGGAGTACAGACCCTCCAAACCTCCACACTCCCTGAATAGAGACCTTCCGCACCTCCACACTCCCTGAGTAAAGACCTTCCCACACATCCACATCTGAGTACAGACCTTCCCACACCTCCACACTCCGAGTACAGACCTTCCGCTCCTCCACACTCCCCGAGTACAGACCTTACACACCTCCACACTCCCCAAGTACCGACCCTCCACACCTCCACACTCCGAGTACAGACCTTACCACACCTCCACAGTCCGAGTACATTCCTTCCCACACCTCCACACTCCGAGTACAGACCTTCCGCACCTCCACACTCCGACTACAGACCTTCCCACACCTCCACACTCCGAGTACAGACTTTCCCACACCTCCACACTCCCAGAGTACAGACCTTCCTCACCACCACACTCTCTGAGTACAGAGCTTCCACACCTCCATACTCCGAGTACAGACCTTTCTACACCTCCACACCCCGAGTACAGACCTTCTGCACATTCACACACTGCGTACAGACATTCCGCACCTCCACACTCCCTGAGTGCTGACCTTCCTCACCTCCACACTCCCTGACTACAGACCTTCTGGAACTTCACACTCTGAGTACAGACCTTCCGTACCTCCACACTCCCTGAGTACAAACCTTCCTCACCTCCACACTCCAAATACAGACCTTCCGCACCTCCACACTCCATGAGTACTGACCTTCCTCACCTCCACACTCCGACTACAGACCTTCCCACACCTCCACACTCCGAGTACAGACCTTCCGCACCTCTATACTCCGAAAACAGACATTCCATACCTTCACACTCCGAATAGAGACTTTCCACACCTCCACACACCCTGAGTACAGACCTTCCTACACCTTCACACTCCGATACAGGCATTCCCACACTTCCACACTCCGAATACAGACCTTCCGCACATCCATACTCCGAGTACAGATCAACCCACACCTCCACGCTCCCTGAGTACAGACCTTCCTCACCTCCAAACTCCCCGAGTATAGACCTTCCACACCTCCACACTCCCTGACTACAGACCTTCCTCACCTCCACACTCAGAGTACAGACCTTCCACACCTCCATACTCCCTGAGTACAGACCTTCTTCACCTCCACACTCCCTGAGTACAGACCTTCCCACACCTCCACACTCCGAGTACAGATCGACCCACATCTCCACACTTCCTGAGTACAGACCATTCCGCAACTCCACACTCGCTCAGTACAGACCTTCCACACCTCCACACTCCGAATATTGACCTTCCCACACCTCCACATTCCGAGTACAGATCGACCCACACCTCCACACTCCCTGGGTTCAGCCCTTCCTCACCTCTACATTCCCTGAGTATAGAACTTCGTCACCTCCACACTTAAAATACAAACCTTCCAAACCTCCACACTCCCCGAGTACAGACCTTCCTCACCTCCACACTCCCTGAGTACAGACCTTACACACCTCCACACTCCGAGTACAGACCTTCCCGCACCTCCACACTCCAATACAGACCTTCCACACCTCTACACTCCCTGAGTACAGACCTTCCCACATCTCCACACTCGCTGAGTACAGACCTTTCTCACCTCCACACTCCGAGTACAGATCTTCCACACATCCACACTGCATGTGTACAGACCTTCCACACCTCCACACTCCCGGAGTACAGACCCTCCAAACCTCCACACTCCCTGAATAGAGACCTTCCGCACCTCCACACTCCCTGAGTAAAGACCTTCCCACACATCCACATCTGAGTACAGACCTTCCCACACCTCCACACTCCGAGTACAGACCTTCCGCTCCTCCACACTCCCCGAGTACAGACCTTACACACCTCCACACTCCCCAAGTACCGACCCTCCACACCTCCACACTCCGAGTACAGACCTTACCACACCTCCACAGTCCGAGTACATTCCTTCCCACACCTCCACACTCCGAGTACAGACCTTCCGCACCTCCACACTCCGACTACAGACCTTCCCACACCTCCACACTCCGAGTACAGACTTTCCCACACCTCCACACTCCCAGAGTACAGACCTTCCTCACCACCACACTCTCTGAGTACAGAGCTTCCACACCTCCATACTCCGAGTACAGACCTTTCTACACCTCCACACCCCGAGTACAGACCTTCTGCACATTCACACTCTGCGAACAGACCTTCCGCACCTCCACACTCCCTGAGTACTGACCTTCCGCACCTCCACACTCCGACTACAGACCTTCCCACACCTCCACACTCCGAGTACAGACCTTCCCACACCTCCACACTCCGAGTACAGGCCTTCCCACACTTCCACACTCCGAATACAGACCTTTCGCACATCCATACTCCGAGTACACATCAACCCACACCTCCACGCTCCCTGAGTACAGACCTTCTGCACCTTCACGCTCTGCGTACAGACCTTCCAGAACTCCACACTCCCTGAGTACACACCTTCCGCACCTCCACACTCCGAGGACAGACTTTCCACACATCCACACTCCGAGTACAGATCGACCCACACCTCCACACTTCCTGGGTACAGACCTTCCTCACCTCCACATTCCCTGAGTACAGACCTTCCTCACCTCCACACTCCTAATACAAACCTTGCACACCTCCACACTCCCCGAGTACCGACCTTCCACACCTCCACACTCCCAGAGTACAGACCTTCCTCACCACCACACTCCCTGAGTACAGAGCTTCCACACCTCCATACTCCGAGTACAGACCTTTCTACACCTCCACACCCCGAGTACAGACCTCCTGCACATTCACACTCTGCGTACAGACCTTCCGCACCTCCACACTCCCCGAGTACAGACCTTACACACCTCCACACTCCCCAAGTACCGACCCTCCACACCTCCACACTCCGAGTACAGACCTTACCACACCTCCACAGTCCGAGTACAGTCCTTCCCACACCTCCACACTCCGAGTACAGACCTTCCGCACCTCCACACTCCGACTACAGACCTTCCCACACCTCCACACTCCGAGTACAGACTTTCCCACACCTCCACACTCCCAGAGTACAGACCTTCCTCACCACCACACTCTCTGAGTACAGAGCTTCCACACCTCCATACTCCGAGTACAGACCTTTCTACACCTCCACACCCCGAGTACAGACCTTCTGCACATTCACACTCTGCGAACAGACCTTCCGCACCTCCACACTCCCTGAGTACTGACCTTCCGCACCTCCACACTCTGAGTACAGATCGACCCACACCTCCACACTCCCTGGGTACAGCCCTTCCTCACCTCCACATTCCCTGAGTACAGACCTTCCTCACCTCCACATTCCCTGAGTACAGACCTTCCAGAACTCCTCACTCCGAGTACACACCGTCCGCACCTCCACACTCCGAGTACAGACCTTCCCACACCTCCATACTCAGAGTACAGACCTTCCGAACCGGCACACTCCCTTTGTACACACCTTCCACACTTCCATACTCCGAGTACAGACCTTTCTACACCTCCACACTCCCTGAGTACAGACACTCCTCACCTCCGCACACTCCGAGTACAGACCTTCCCACACCTCCACACCCCCTGAGTACAGACGTTCCGGACCATTATACTCTGAATACAGACCTTCCAAACCTCCACACTCCCAATACAGACTTTCCACACCTCCACACACCCTGAGTACAGACCTTCCCACACCACCACACTCCCTGAGTACAGACCTTCCCACACCTCCACACTCCGAGTACAGACATTCCCACACCTCTACCCTCCGAGTACAGACCTTCCGCACCTCTATACTCCGAATACGGACCTTCCATACCTCCACACTCCCTGAGTACAGACCTTCCCACACCTCCACACTCCGATTACAGACCTTCCCACACCTCCACACTCCCTGAGTACACACCTTCCGCACCTCCACACTCCGAGGACAGACTTTGCACACATCTAAACTCCGAGTACAGACCTTCCCACACCTCCATACTCAGAGTACAGACCTTCCCAACCTGCACACTCACTGAGTACATACCTTCCACACTTCCATACTCCGAGTACAGACCTTTCTAGACCGCCACACTCCGAGTACAGACCTTCCTACACCTCCACACTCCGATTACAGACCTTCCGCACCTCTATACTCCGAATACAGACCTTCCATACCTCCACACTCCCTGAGTGCAGACCTTCCCACACCTCCACACTCCGAGTAAAGATCGACCCACACGTCCACACTTCCTGGGTACAGACCTTCCTCACCTCCACACTCCCTGAGTACAGACCTTCCACACTTCCATACTCTGAGTACAAATCTTTCTACACCTCCACACTCCCTGAGTGCAGACCTTCTTCACTTCCGCACCCCCGAGTACAGACCTTTCTACACTTCCACACCCCGAGTACAGACCTTCTGCACATTCACACACTGCGTACAGACATTCCGCACCTCCACACTCCCAGAGTACTGACCTTCCTGACCCCCACACTCCCTGACTACAGACCTTCTGGAACTTCACACTCTGAGTACAGACCTTCCGTACCTCCACACTCCCTGAGTACAAACCTTCCTCACCTCCATACTCCAAATACAGACTTTCCGCACCTCCACACTCCATGAGTACTGACCTTCCTACCTCCACACTCCGACTAAAGACCTTCCCACACCTCCACACTCCGAGTACAGACCTTCCGCACCTCTATACTCCGAATACAGACATTCCATACCTCCACACTCCGAATAGAGACTTTCCACACCTCCACACACCCTGAGTACAGACCTTCCTACACCTTCACACTCCGATACAGGCATTCCCACACTTCCACCCTCCGAATACAGACCTTCCGCACATCCATACTCCGAGTACAGATCAACCCACACCTCCACGCTCCCTGAGTACAGACCTTCCTCACCTCCAAACTCCCCGAGTATCGACCTTCCACACCTCCACACTCCCTGACTACAGACCTTCCTCACCTCCACACTCCGAGTACAGACCTTCCACACCTCCACACTCCCTGAGTACAGACCTTCTTCACCTCCACACTCCCTGAGTACAGACCTTCCACACCTCCACACTCCCTGAGTACAGACCTTCCCACACCTCCACACTCCAAGTACAGATCGACCCACATCTCCACACTTCCTGAGAACAGACCATTCCGCAACTCCACACTCGCTCAGTACAGACCTTCCGCACCTCCACACTCCGAATATAGACCTTCCCACACCTCCACATTCCGAGTACAGATCGACCCACACCTCCACACTCCCTGGGTTCAGCCCTTCCTCACCTCCACATTCCCTGAGTATAGAACTTCCTCACCTCCACACTTCAAATACAAACCTTCCAAACCTCCACACTCCCCGAGTACAGACCTTCCTCACCTCCACACTCGCTGAGTACAGACCTTACACACCTCCACACTCCGAGTACAGACCTTCCGCACCTCTATACTCCGAATACAGACATTCCATACCTCCACACTCCGAATAGAGACTTTCCACACCTCCACACACCCTGAGTACAGACCTTCCTACACCTTCACACTCCGATACAGGCATTCCCACACTTCCACCCTCCGAATACAGACCTTCCGCACATCCATACTCCGAGTACAGATCAACCCACACCTCCACGCTCCCTGAGTACAGACCTTCCTCACCTCCAAACTCCCCGAGTATCGACCTTCCACACCTCCACACTCCCTGACTACAGACCTTCCTCACCTCCACACTCCGAGTACAGACCTTCCACACCTCCACACTCCCTGAGTACAGACCTTCTTCACCTCCACACTCCCTGAGTACAGACCTTCCACACCTCCACACTCCCTGAGTACAGACCTTCCCACACCTCCACACTCCAAGTACAGATCGACCCACATCTCCACACTTCCTGAGAACAGACCATTCCGCAACTCCACACTCGCTCAGTACAGACCTTCCGCACCTCCACACTCCGAATATAGACCTTCCCACACCTCCACATTCCGAGTACAGATCGACCCACACCTCCACACTCCCTGGGTTCAGCCCTTCCTCACCTCCACATTCCCTGAGTATAGAACTTCCTCACCTCCACACTTCAAATACAAACCTTCCAAACCTCCACACTCCCCGAGTACAGACCTTCCTCACCTCCACACTCGCTGAGTACAGACCTTACACACCTCCACACTCCGAGTACAGACCATCCCGCACCTCCACACTCCCAATACAGACCTTCCACACCTCCACACTCCGAGTACAGACCTTCCCGCACCTCCACACTCCCAATACAGACCTTCCACACCTCTACACTCCCTGAGTACAGACCTTCCCACATCTCCACACTCGCTGAGTACAGACCTTTCTCACCTCCACACTCCCTGAGTACAGACCTTCCACACATCCACACTGCATGTGTACAGACCTTCCACACCTCCACACTCCCCGAGTACAGACCCTCCAAACCTCCACACTCCCTGAATAGAGACCTTCCGCACCTCCACACTCCCTGAGTAAAGACCTTCCCACACATCCACATCTGAGTACAGACCTTCCCACACATCCACACTCCGAGTACAGACCTTCCGCTCCTCCACACTCCCTGAGTACAGACCTTACACACCTCCACACTCCCCGAGTACCGACCCTCCACACCTCCAGACTCCGAGAACAGACCTTACCACACCTCCACAGTCCGAGTACAGTCCTTCCCACAGCTCCACACTCCGAGAACAGACTTTCCGCACCTCCACACTCCGACTACAGACCTTCCCACACCTCCACACTCCGAGTACAGACCTTCCCACACCTCCACACTCCGAGTACAGGCCTTGCCACACTTCCACACTCCGAATACAGACCTTTCGCACATCGATACTCCGAGTACACATCAACCCACACCTTCACGCACCCTGAGTACAGACCTTCTGCACCTTCACGCTCTGCGTACAGACCTTCCAGAACTCCACACTCCCTGAGTACACACCTTCCGCACCTCCACACTCCGACTACAGACCTTCCCACACCTCCACACTCCGAGTACAGACCTTTCCACACCTCCACATTCAGACTACAGACCTTCCCACACCTCCACACTCCGACTACAGACCTTCCCACACCTCCACACTCCGAGTACAGACCTTCCACACATCCAAACTCCGAGTACAGACATTCCACACCTCCACACTCCCTGAGTACTGACCTTCCTCACCTCCACACTCCCTGACTACAGACCTTCTGGACCTTCACACTCTGAGTACAGTCCTTCCGTTCCTCCACACTCCCTGAGTACAAACCTTCCTCACCTCCACACTCCAAATACAGACTTTCCGCACCTCCACACTCCATGAGTACTGACCTTCCTCACCTCCACACTCCGACTACAGACCTTCCCACACCTCCACACTCCGAGTACAGACCTTCCGCACCTCTATACTCCGAATACAGACATTCCATACCTCCACACTCCGAAGAGAGACTTTCCACACCTCCACACACCCTGAGTACAGACCTTCCTATCCTTCACACTCCGATACAGGCATTCCCACACTTCCACACTCCGAATACAGACCTTCCGCACATCCATACTCCGAGTACAGATCAATCCACACCTCCACGCTCCCTGAGTACAGACCTTCCTCACCTCCAAACTCCCCGAGTATCGACCTTCCACACCTCCACACTCCCTGACTACAGACCTTCCTCACCTCCACACTCCGAGTACAGACCTTCCACACCTCCATTCTCCGAGTACAGACCTTTCTACACCTCCACAGCCCGAGTACAGACCTTCCACACCTCCACACTCCCTGAGTACAGACCTTCTTCACCTCCACACTCCCTGAGTACAGACCTTCCCACACCTCCACATTCCGAGTACAGATCGACCCACACCTCCACACTCCCTGGGTTCAGCCCTTCCTCACCTCTACATTCCCTGAGTATAGAACTTCCTCACCTCCACACTTCAAATACAAACCTTCCAAACCTCCACACTCCCCGAGTGCAGACCTTCCTCACCTCCACAGTCCCTGAGTACAGACCTTACACACCTCCACACTCCGAGTACAGACCTTCCCGCACCTCCACACTCCCAATACAGACATTCCACACCTCCACACTCCGAGTACAGACCTTCCCACACCTCTGTACTCCGAATACAGACCTTCCACACCTCTACACTCCCTGAGTACAGACCTTCCCACACCTCCACACTCGCTGAGTACAGACCTTTCTCACCTCTACACTCCCTGAGTACAGACCTTCCACACCTCCACACACCCTGAGTACAGACCTTCGCACACCTCCACACTCCGAGTACAGGCATTCCCACACTTCCACACTCCGAATACAGACCTTCCGCACATCCATACTCCGAGTACAGATCAACCCACACCTCCACGCTCCCTGAGTACAGACCTTCCACACATCCATACTCCGAGTGAAGATCTTTCCACACCTCCACACCCCGAGTACAGACCTTCTTCACTTCCACACTCCCTGAGTACAGACCTTCCCACACCTCCACACTCCGAGTACAGATCGACCCACATCTCCACACTTCCTGAGTACAGACCATCCTCACCACCACACTCCGAGTACAGACCTTACACACCCCCACACTCCGAGTACAGACCTTACCACACCTCCACAGTCCGAGTACAGACATTCTGTACCTCCACACACCTTGAGTACAGATCTTCCAGAACTCCACACTCCGAGTACACACCTTCCGCACATCCACACTGCGAGTACAGACCATCCTCACCTCCGCACCCACTGAGTACAGACCGTTCGAACCTCCACACTCCGAATACAGACCTTCCACACCTCCACACTCCCTGAGTACAGACCTTCCCACACCTCCACACCCCCTGAGTACAAACCTTCCCAACCTACACACTCCCTGAGTTCAGACATTCCAAATCTCCACACTCTCTGAGTACAGACCTTCCAACACCTCCACACTCCGAGTACAGACCTTCCCACAGCTCCACACTCCGAGTACAGACGTTCCGGACCATTATACTCTGAATAGACCTTCCAAACCTCCACACTCCTAATACAGACTTTCCACACCTCCACACACCCTGAGTACAAAACCTTCCCACACCTCCACACTCCCTGAGTACAGACCTTCCCACACCTCCACACTCCGAGTACATACATTCCCACACCTCTACACTCCGAGTACAGACCTTCCGCACATCTATACTCCGAATACAGACCTTCCATACCTCCACACTACCTGAGTACAGACCTTCCCACACCTCCACACTCCGATTACAGACCTTCCATACCTCCACAATCCGAATACAGATTTTCCACACCTCCACACACCCTGAGTACAGACCTTCCCACACCTCCACACTCCCTGAGTACAGACCTTCCCACACCGCCACACTCCGAGTACAGACCTTCTCACACCTCCACACTCCGAATACAGACCTTCCCACACCTCCACACTCTGAGTACAGATCGACCCACACCTCCACACTCCCTGGGTACAGCCCTTCCTCACCTCCACATTCCATGAGTACAGACCTTCCTCACCTCCACACTCCCTGAGTACAGACCTTCCAGAACTCCACACTCTGAGTACACACCGTCCGCACCTCCACACTCCGAGTACAGACTTTCCACACATCCAAAGTCCGAGTACAGACCTTCCCACACCTCCATACTCAGAGTACAGACCTTCCTAACCGGCACACTCCCTGAGTACACACCTTCCACACTTCCATACTCCGAGTACAGACCTTTCTACACCTCCACACTCCCTGAGTACAGACCTTCCCACACCTCCACACTCCCTGAGTACAGACCTTCCCACACCTCCACACTCCCTGAGTACAGACCTTCCCACACCTCCACACTCCGAGTACACTCCTTCCCACACTTCCACACTCCGAATACAGACCTACCGCACATCCATACTCCGAGTACACATCAACCCACACCTCCACGCTCCCTGAGTACAGACCTTCCTCACCTCCAAACTTCCCGAGTATAGACCTTCCACACCTCCACACCCCCTGAGTACAGACGTTCCGGACCATTATACTCTGAATACAGACCTTCCAAACCTCCACACTCCCAATACAGACTTTCCACACCTCCACACACCCTGAGTACAGACCTTCCCACACCACCACACTCCCTGAGTACAGACCTTCCCACACCTCCACACTCCGAGTACAGACATTCCCACACCTCTACCCTCCGAGTACAGACCTTCCGCACCTCTATACTCCGAATACGGACCTTCCATACCTCCACACTCCCTGAGTACAGACCTTCCCACACCTCCACACTCCGATTACAGACCTTCCCACACCTCCACACTCCCTGAGTACACACCTTCCGCACCTCCACACTCCGAGGACAGACTTTCCACACATCCAGACTCCGAGTACAGACCTTCCCACACTTCCATACTCCGAATACAGACCTTTCTAGACCGCCACACTCCGAGTACAGACCTTCCTACATCTCCACACTCCGATTACAGACCTTCCGCACCTCTATACTCCGAATACAGACCTTCCATACCTCCACACTCCCTGAGTGCAGACCTTCCCACACCTCCACACTCCGAGTAAAGATCGACCCACACGTCCACACTTCCTGGGTACAGACCTTCCTCACCTCCACACTCCCTGAGTACAGACCTTCCACACTTCCATACTCTGAGTACAGACCTTTCTACACTTCCACACCCCGAGTACAGACCTTCTGCACATTCACACACTGCGTACAGACATTCCGCACCTCCACACTCCCTGAGTGCTGACCTTCCTCACCTCCACACTCCCTGACTACAGACCTTCTGGAACTTCACACTCTGAGTACAGACCTTCCGTACCTCCACACTCCCTGAGTACAAACCTTCCTCACCTCCACACTCCAAATACAGACCTTCCGCACCTCCACACTCCATGAGTACTGACCTTCCTCACCTCCACACTCCGACTACAGACCTTCCCACACCTCCACACTCCGAGTACAGACCTTCCGCACCTCTATACTCCGAAAACAGACATTCCATACCTTCACACTCCGAATAGAGACTTTCCACACCTCCACACACCCTGAGTACAGACCTTCCTACACCTTCACACTCCGATACAGGCATTCCCACACTTCCACACTCCGAATACAGACCTTCCGCACATCCATACTCCGAGTACAGATCAACCCACACCTCCACGCTCCCTGAGTACAGACCTTCCTCACCTCCAAACTCCCCGAGTATAGACCTTCCACACCTCCACACTCCCTGACTACAGACCTTCCTCACCTCCACACTCAGAGTACAGACCTTCCACACCTCCATACTCCGAGTATAGACCTTTCTACACCTCCACACCCCGAGTACAGACCTTCCACACCTCCACACTCCCTGAGTACAGACCTTCTTCACCTCCACACTCCCTGAGTACAGACCTTCCCACACCTCCACATTCCGAGTACAGATCGACCCACACCTCCACACTCCCTGGGTTCAGCCCTTCCTCACCTCTACATTCCCTGAGTATAGAACTTCCTCACCTCCACACTTCAAATACAAACCTTCCAAACCTCCACACTCCCCGAGTGCAGACCTTCCTCACCTCCACAGTCCCTGAGTACAGACCTTACACACCTCCACACTCCGAGTACAGACCTTCCCGCACCTCCACACCCCGAGTACAGACCTTCTTCACTTCCACACTCCCTGAGTACAGACCTTCCCACACCTCCACACTCCGAGTACAGATCGACCCACATCTCCACACTTCCTGAGTACAGACCATCCTCACCACCACACTCCGAGTACAGACCTTACACACCCCCACACTCCGAGTACAGACCTTACCACACCTCCACAGTCCGAGTACAGACATTCTGTACCTCCACACACCTTGAGTACAGATCTTCCAGAACTCCACACTCCGAGTACACACCTTCCGCACATCCACACTGCGAGTACAGACCATCCTCACCTCCGCACCCACTGAGTACAGACCGTTCGAACCTCCACACTCCGAATACAGACCTTCCACACCTCCACACTCCCTGAGTACAGACCTTCCCACACCTCCACACCCCCTGAGTACAAACCTTCCCAACCTACACACTCCCTGAGTTCAGACATTCCAAATCTCCACACTCTCTGAGTACAGACCTTCCAACACCTCCACACTCCGAGTACAGACCTTCCCACAGCTCCACACTCCGAGTACAGACGTTCCGGACCATTATACTCTGAATAGACCTTCCAAACCTCCACACTCCTAATACAGACTTTCCACACCTCCACACACCCTGAGTACAAAACCTTCCCACACCTCCACACTCCCTGAGTACAGACCTTCCCACACCTCCACACTCCGAGTACAGACATTCCCACACCTCTACACTCCGAGTACAGACCTTCCGCACATCTATACTCCGAATACAGACCTTCCATACCTCCACACTACCTGAGTACAGACCTTCCCACACCTCCACACTCCGATTACAGACCTTCCATACCTCCACAATCCGAATACAGATTTTCCACACCTCCACACACCCTGAGTACAGACCTTCCCACACCTCCACACTCCCTGAGTACAGACCTTCCCACACCGCCACACTCCGAGTACAGACCTTCTCACACCTCCACACTCCGAATACAGACCTTCCCACACCTCCACACTCTGAGTACAGATCGACCCACACCTCCACACTCCCTGGGTACAGCCCTTCCTCACCTCCACATTCCATGAGTACAGACCTTCCTCACCTCCACACTCCCTGAGTACAGACCTTCCAGAACTCCACACTCTGAGTACACACCGTCCGCACCTCCACACTCCGAGTACAGACTTTCCACACATCCAAAGTCCGAGTACAGACCTTCCCACACCTCCATACTCAGAGTACAGACCTTCCTAACCGGCACACTCCCTGAGTACACACCTTCCACACTTCCATACTCCGAGTACAGACCTTTCTACACCTCCACACTCCCTGAGTACAGACCTTCCCACACCTCCACACTCCCTGAGTACAGACCTTCCCACACCTCCACACTCCCTGAGTACAGACCTTCCCACACCTCCACACTCCGAGTACACTCCTTCCCACACTTCCACACTCCGAATACAGACCTACCGCACATCCATACTCCGAGTACACATCAACCCACACCTCCACGCTCCCTGAGTACAGACCTTCCTCACCTCCAAACTTCCCGAGTATAGACCTTCCACACCTCCACACCCCCTGAGTACAGACGTTCCGGACCATTATACTCTGAATACAGACCTTCCAAACCTCCACACTCCCAATACAGACTTTCCACACCTCCACACACCCTGAGTACAGACCTTCCCACACCACCACACTCCCTGAGTACAGACCTTCCCACACCTCCACACTCCGAGTACAGACATTCCCACACCTCTACCCTCCGAGTACAGACCTTCCGCACCTCTATACTCCGAATACGGACCTTCCATACCTCCACACTCCCTGAGTACAGACCTTCCCACACCTCCACACTCCGATTACAGACCTTCCCACACCTCCACACTCCCTGAGTACACACCTTCCGCACCTCCACACTCCGAGGACAGACTTTCCACACATCCAAACTCCGAGTACAGACCTTCCCACACTTCCATACTCCGAATACAGACCTTTCTAGACCGCCACACTCCGAGTACAGACCTTCCTACATCTCCACACTCCGATTACAGACCTTCCGCACCTCTATACTCCGAATACAGACCTTCCATACCTCCACACTCCCTGAGTGCAGACCTTCCCACACCTCCACACTCCGAGTAAAGATCGACCCACACGTCCACACTTCCTGGGTACAGACCTTCCTCACCTCCACACTCCCTGAGTACAGACCTTCCACACTTCCATACTCTGAGTACAGACCTTTCTACACTTCCACACCCCGAGTACAGACCTTCTGCACATTCACACACTGCGTACAGACATTCCGCACCTCCACACTCCCTGAGTGCTGACCTTCCTCACCTCCACACTCCCTGACTACAGACCTTCTGGAACTTCACACTCTGAGTACAGACCTTCCGTACCTCCACACTCCCTGAGTACAAACCTTCCTCACCTCCACACTCCAAATACAGACCTTCCGCACCTCCACACTCCATGAGTACTGACCTTCCTCACCTCCACACTCCGACTACAGACCTTCCCACACCTCCACACTCCGAGTACAGACCTTCCGCACCTCTATACTCCGAAAACAGACATTCCATACCTTCACACTCCGAATAGAGACTTTCCACACCTCCACACACCCTGAGTACAGACCTTCCTACACCTTCACACTCCGATACAGGCATTCCCACACTTCCACACTCCGAATACAGACCTTCCGCACATCCATACTCCGAGTACAGATCAACCCACACCTCCACGCTCCCTGAGTACAGACCTTCCTCACCTCCAAACTCCCCGAGTATAGACCTTCCACACCTCCACACTCCCTGACTACAGACCTTCCTCACCTCCACACTCAGAGTACAGACCTTCCACACCTCCATACTCCGAGTATAGACCTTTCTACACCTCCACACCCCGAGTACAGACCTTCCACACCTCCACACTCCCTGAGTACAGACCTTCTTCACCTCCACACTCCCTGAGTACAGACCTTCCCACACCTCCACACTCCGAGTACAGATCGACCCACATCTCCACACTTCCTGAGTACAGACCATTCCGCAACTCCACACTCGCTCAGTACAGACCTTCCGCACCTCCACACTCCGAATATTGACCTTCCCACACCTCCACATTCCGAGTACAGATCGACCCACACCTCCACACTCCCTGGGTTCAGCCCTTCCTCACCTCTACATTCCCTGAGTATAGAACTTCGTCACCTCCACACTTAAAATACAAACCTTCCAAACCTCCACACTCCCCGAGTACAGACCTTCCTCACCTCCACACTCCCTGAGTACAGACCTTACACACCTCCACACTCCGAGTACAGACCTTCCCGCACCTCCACACTCCCAATACAGACCTTCCACACCTCTACACTCCCTGAGTACAGACCTTCCCACATCTCCACACTCGCTGAGTACAGACCTTTCTCACCTCCACACTCCGAGTACAGATCTTCCACACATCCACACTGCATGTGTACAGACCTTCCACACCTCCACACTCCCGGAGTACAGACCCTCCAAACCTCCACACTCCCTGAATAGAGACCTTCCGCACCTCCACACTCCCTGAGTAAAGATCTTCCCACACATCCACATCTGAGTACAGACCTTCCCACACCTCCACACTCCGAGTACAGACCTTCCGCTCCTCCACACTCCCCGAGTACAGACCTTACACACCTCCACACTCCCCAAGTACCGACCCTCCACACCTCCACACTCCGAGTACAGACCTTACCACACCTCCACAGTCCGAGTACATTCCTTCCCACACCTCCACACTCCGAGTACAGACCTTCCGCACCTCCACACTCCGACTACAGACCTTCCCACACCTCCACACTCCGAGTACAGACTTTCCCACACCTCCACACTCCCAGAGTACAGACCTTCCTCACCACCACACTCTCTGAGTACAGAGCTTCCACACCTCCATACTCCGAGTACAGACCTTTCTACACCTCCACACCCCGAGTACAGACCTTCTGCACATTCACACACTGCGTACAGACATTCCACACCTCCACACTCCCTGAGTGCTGACCTTCCTCACCTCCACACTCCCTGACTACAGACCTTCTGGAACTTCACACTCTGAGTACAGACCTTCCGTACCTCCACACTCCCTGAGTACAAACCTTCCTCACCTCCACACTCCAAATACAGACCTTCCGCACCTCCACACTCCATGAGTACTGACCTTCCTCACCTCCACACTCCGACTACAGACCTTCCCACACCTCCACACTCCGAGTACAGACCTTCCGCACCTCTATACTCCGAAAACAGACATTCCATACCTTCACACTCCGAATAGAGACTTTCCACACCTCCACACACCCTGAGTACAGACCTTCCTACACCTTCACACTCCGATACAGGCATTCCCACACTTCCACACTCCGAATACAGACCTTCCGCACATCCATACTCCGAGTACAGATCAACCCACACCTCCACGCTCCCTGAGTACAGACCTTCCTCACCTCCAAACTCCCCGAGTATAGACCTTCCACACCTCCACACTCCCTGACTACAGACCTTCCTCACCTCCACACTCAGAGTACAGACCTTCCACACCTCCATACTCCCTGAGTACAGACCTTCTTCACCTCCACACTCCCTGAGTACAGACCTTCCCACACCTCCACACTCCGAGTACAGATCGACCCACATCTCCACACTTCCTGAGTACAGACCATTCCGCAACTCCACACTCGCTCAGTACAGACCTTCCGCACCTCCACACTCCGAATATTGACCTTCCCACACCTCCACATTCCGAGTACAGATCGACCCACACCTCCACACTCCCTGGGTTCAGCCCTTCCTCACCTCTACATTCCCTGAGTATAGAACTTCGTCACCTCCACACTTAAAATACAAACCTTCCAAACCTCCACACTCCCCGAGTACAGACCTTCCTCACCTCCACACTCCCTGAGTACAGACCTTACACACCTCCACACTCCGAGTACAGACCTTCCCGCACCTCCACACTCCCAATACAGACCTTCCACACCTCTACACTCCCTGAGTACAGACCTTCCCACATCTCCACACTCGCTGAGTACAGACCTTTCTCACCTCCACACTCCGAGTACAGATCTTCCACACATCCACACTGCATGTGTACAGACCTTCCACACCTCCACACTCCCGGAGTACAGACCCTCCAAACCTCCACACTCCCTGAATAGAGACCTTCCGCACCTCCACACTCCCTGAGTAAAGACCTTCCCACACATCCACATCTGAGTACAGACCTTCCCACACCTCCACACTCCGAGTACAGACCTTCCGCTCCTCCACACTTCCCGAGTACAGACCTTACACACCTCCACACTCCCCAAGTACCGACCCTCCACACCTCCACACTCCGAGTACAGACCTTACCACACCTCCACAGTCCGAGTACATTCCTTCCCACACCTCCACACTCCGAGTACAGACCTTCCGCACCTCCACACTCCGACTACAGACCTTCCCACACCTCCACACTCCGAGTACAGACTTTCCCACACCTCCACACTCCCAGAGTACAGACCTTCCTCACCACCACACTCTCTGAGTACAGAGCTTCCACACCTCCATACTCCGAGTACAGACCTTTCTACACCTCCACACCCCGAGTACAGACCTTCTGCACATTCACACTCTGCGAACAGACCTTCCGCACCTCCACACTCCCTGAGTACTGACCTTCCGCACCTCCACACTCCGACTACAGACCTTCCCACACCTCCACACTCCGAGTACAGACCTTCCCACACCTCCACACTCCGAGTACAGGCCTTCCCACACTTCCACACTCCGAATACAGACCTTTCGCACATCCATACTCCGAGTACACATCAACCCACACCTCCACGCTCCCTGAGTACAGACCTTCTGCACCTTCACGCTCTGCGTACAGACCTTCCAGAACTCCACACTCCCTGAGTACACACCTTCCGCACCTCCACACTCCGAGGACAGACTTTCCACACATCCACACTCCGAGTACAGATCGACCCACACCTCCACACTTCCTGGGTACAGACCTTCCTCACCTCCACATTCCCTGAGTACAGACCTTCCTCACCTCCACACTCCTAATACAAACCTTGCACACCTCCACACTCCCCGAGTACCGACCTTCCACACCTCCACACTCCCAGAGTACAGACCTTCCTCACCACCACACTCCCTGAGTACAGAGCTTCCACACCTCCATACTCCGAGTACAGACCTTTCTACACCTCCACACCCCGAGTACAGACCTCCTGCACATTCACACTCTGCGTACAGACCTTCCGCACCTCCACACTCCCCGAGTACAGACCTTACACACCTCCACACTCCCCAAGTACCGACCCTCCACACCTCCACACTCCGAGTACAGACCTTACCACACCTCCACAGTCCGAGTACAGTCCTTCCCACACCTCCACACTCCGAGTACAGACCTTCCGCACCTCCACACTCCGACTACAGACCTTCCCACACCTCCACACTCCGAGTACAGACTTTCCCACACCTCCACACTCCCAGAGTACAGACCTTCCTCACCACCACACTCTCTGAGTACAGAGCTTCCACACCTCCATACTCCGAGTACAGACCTTTCTACACCTCCACACCCCGAGTACAGACCTTCTGCACATTCACACTCTGCGAACAGACCTTCCGCACCTCCACACTCCCTGAGTACTGACCTTCCGCACCTCCACACTCTGAGTACAGATCGACCCACACCTCCACACTCCCTGGGTACAGCCCTTCCTCACCTCCACATTCCCTGAGTACAGACCTTCCTCACCTCCACATTCCCTGAGTACAGACCTTCCAGAACTCCTCACTCCGAGTACACACCGTCCGCACCTCCACACTCCGAGTACAGACCTTCCCACACCTCCATACTCAGAGTACAGACCTTCCGAACCGGCACACTCCCTTTGTACACACCTTCCACACTTCCATACTCCGAGTACAGACCTTTCTACACCTCCACACTCCCTGAGTACAGACACTCCTCACCTCCGCACACTCCGAGTACAGACCTTCCCACACCTCCACACCCCCTGAGTACAGACGTTCCGGACCATTATACTCTGAATACAGACCTTCCAAACCTCCACACTCCCAATACAGACTTTCCACACCTCCACACACCCTGAGTACAGACCTTCCCACAGCACCACACTCCCTGAGTACAGACCTTCCCACACCTCCACACTCCGAGTACAGACATTCCCACACCTCTACCCTCCGAGTACAGACCTTCCGCACCTCTATACTCCGAATACGGACCTTCCATACCTCCACACTCCCTGAGTACAGACCTTCCCACACCTCCACACTCCGATTACAGACCTTCCCACACCTCCACACTCCCTGAGTACACACCTTCCGCACCTCCACACTCCGAGGACAGACTTTGCACACATCTAAACTCCGAGTACAGACCTTCCCACACCTCCATACTCAGAGTACAGACCTTCCCAACCTGCACACTCACTGAGTACATACCTTCCACACTTCCATACTCCGAGTACAGACCTTTCTAGACCACCACACTCCGAGTACAGACCTTCCTACACCTCCACACTCCGATTACAGACCTTCCGCACCTCTATACTCCGAATACAGACCTTCCATACCTCCACACTCCCTGAGTGCAGACCTTCCCACACCTCCACACTCCGAGTAAAGATCGACCCACACGTCCACACTTCCTGGGTACAGACCTTCCTCACCTCCACACTCCCTGAGTACAGACCTTCCACACTTCCATACTCTGAGTACAAATCTTTCTACACCTCCACACTCCCTGAGTGCAGACCTTCTTCACTTCCGCACCCCCGAGTACAGACCTTTCTACACTTCCACACCCCGAGTACAGACCTTCTGCACATTCACACACTGCGTACAGACATTCCGCACCTCCACACTCCCAGAGTACTGACCTTCCTGACCCCCACACTCCCTGACTACAGACCTTCTGGAACTTCACACTCTGAGTACAGACCTTCCGTACCTCCACACTCCCTGAGTACAAACCTTCCTCACCTCCATACTCCAAATACAGACTTTCCGCACCTCCACACTCCATGAGTACTGACCTTCCTACCTCCACACTCCGACTAAAGACCTTCCCACACCTCCACACTCCGAGTACAGACCTTCCGCACCTCTATACTCCGAATACAGACATTCCATACCTCCACACTCCGAATAGAGACTTTCCACACCTCCACACACCCTGAGTACAGACCTTCCTACACCTTCACACTCCGATACAGGCATTCCCACACTTCCACCCTCCGAATACAGACCTTCCGCACATCCATACTCCGAGTACAGATCAACCCACACCTCCACGCTCCCTGAGTACAGACCTTCCTCACCTCCAAACTCCCAGAGTATCGACCTTCCACACCTCCACACTCCCTGACTACAGACCTTCCTCACCTCCACACTCCGAGTACAGACCTTCCACACCTCCACACTCCCTGAGTACAGACCTTCTTCACCTCCACACTCCCTGAGTACAGACCTTCCACACCTCCACACTCCCTGAGTACAGACCTTCCCACACCTCCACACTCCAAGTACAGATCGACCCACATCTCCACACTTCCTGAGAACAGACCATTCCGCAACTCCACACTCGCTCAGTACAGACCTTCCGCACCTCCACACTCCGAATATAGACCTTCCCACACCTCCACATTCCGAGTACAGATCGACCCACACCTCCACACTCCCTGGGTTCAGCCCTTCCTCACCTCCACATTCCCTGAGTATAGAACTTCCTCACCTCCACACTTCAAATACAAACCTTCCAAACCTCCACACTCCCCGAGTACAGACCTTCCTCACCTCCACACTCGCTGAGTACAGACCTTACACACCTCCACACTCCGAGTACAGACCTTCCGCACCTCTATACTCCGAATACAGACATTCCATACCTCCACACTCCGAATAGAGACTTTCCACACCTCCACACACCCTGAGTACAGACCTTCCTACACCTTCACACTCCGATACAGGCATTCCCACACTTCCACCCTCCGAATACAGACCTTCCGCACATCCATACTCCGAGTACAGATCAACCCACACCTCCACGCTCCCTGAGTACAGACCTTCCTCACCTCCAAACTCCCCGAGTATCGACCTTCCACACCTCCACACTCCCTGACTACAGACCTTCCTCACCTCCACACTCCGAGTACAGACCTTCCACACCTCCACACTCCCTGAGTACAGACCTTCTTCACCTCCACACTCCCTGAGTACAGACCTTCCACACCTCCACACTCCCTGAGTACAGACCTTCCCACACCTCCACACTCCAAGTACAGATCGACCCACATCTCCACACTTCCTGAGAACAGACCATTCCGCAACTCCACACTCGCTCAGTACAGACCTTCCGCACCTCCACACTCCGAATATAGACCTTCCCACACCTCCACATTCCGAGTACAGATCGACCCACACCTCCACACTCCCTGGGTTCAGCCCTTCCTCACCTCCACATTCCCTGAGTATAGAACTTCCTCACCTCCACACTTCAAATACAAACCTTCCAAACCTCCACACTCCCCGAGTACAGACCTTCCTCACCTCCACACTCGCTGAGTACAGACCTTACACACCTCCACACTCCGAGTACAGACCATCCCGCACCTCCACACTCCCAATACAGACCTTCCACACCTCCACACTCCGAGTACAGACCTTCCCGCACCTCCACACTCCCAATACAGACCTTCCACACCTCTACACTCCCTGAGTACAGACCTTCCCACATCTCCACACTCCCTGAATAGAGACCTTCCGCACCTCCACACTCCCTGAGTAAAGACCTTCCCACACATCCACATCTGAGTACAGACCTTCCCACACATCCACACTCCGAGTACAGACCTTCCGCTCCTCCACACTCCCTGAGTACAGACCTTACACACCTCCACACTCCCCGAGTACCGACCCTCCACACCTCCAGACTCCGAGAACAGACCTTACCACACCTCCACAGTCCGAGTACAGTCCTTCCCACAGCTCCACACTCCGAGAACAGACTTTCCGCACCTCCACACTCCGACTACAGACCTTCCCACACCTCCACACTCCGAGTACAGACCTTCCCACACCTCCACACTCCGAGTACAGGCCTTGCCACACTTCCACACTCCGAATACAGACCTTTCGCACATCGATACTCCGAGTACACATCAACCCACACCTTCACGCACCCTGAGTACAGACCTTCTGCACCTTCACGCTCTGCGTACAGACCTTCCAGAACTCCACACTCCCTGAGTACACACCTTCCGCACCTCCACACTCCGACTACAGACCTTCCCACACCTCCACACTCCGAGTACAGACCTTTCCACACCTCCACATTCAGACTACAGACCTTCCCACACCTCCACACTCCGACTACAGACCTTCCCACACCTCCACACTCCGAGTACAGACCTTCCACACATCCAAACTCCGAGTACAGACATTCCACACCTCCACACTCCCTGAGTACTGACCTTCCTCACCTCCACACTCACTGACTACAGACCTTCTGGACCTTCACACTCTGAGTACAGTCCTTCCGTTCCTCCACACTCCCTGAGTACAAACCTTCCTCACCTCCACACTCCAAATACAGACTTTCCGCACCTCCACACTCCATGAGTACTGACCTTCCTCACCTCCACACTCCGACTACAGACCTTCCCACACCTCCACACTCCGAGTACAGACCTTCCGCACCTCTATACTCCGAATACAGACATTCCATACCTCCACACTCCGAAGAGAGACTTTCCACACCTCCACACACCCTGAGTACAGACCTTCCTACACCTTCACACTCCGATACAGGCATTCCCACACTTCCACACTCCGAATACAGACCTTCCGCACATCCATACTCCGAGTACAGATCAATCCACACCTCCACGCTCCCTGAGTACAGACCTTCCTCACCTCCAAACTCCCCGAGTATCGACCTTCCACACCTCCACACTCCCTGACTACAGACCTTCCTCACCTCCACACTCCGAGTACAGACCTTCCACACCTCCATTCTCCGAGTACAGACCTTTCTACACCTCCACACCCCGAGTACAGACCTTCCACACCTCCACACTCCCTGAGTACAGACCTTCTTCACCTCCACACTCCCTGAGTACAGACCTTCCCACACCTCCACATTCCGAGTACAGATCGACCCACACCTCCACACTCCCTGGGTTCAGCCCTTCCTCACCTCTACATTCCCTGAGTATAGAACTTCCTCACCTCCACACTTCAAATACAAACCTTCCAAACCTCCACACTCCCCGAGTGCAGACCTTCCTCACCTCCACAGTCCCTGAGTACAGACCTTACACACCTCCACACTCCGAGTACAGACCTTCCCGCACCTCCACACTCCCAATACAGACATTCCACACCTCCACACTCCGAGTACAGACCTTCCCACACCTCTGTACTCCGAATACAGACCTTCCACACCTCTACACTCCCTGAGTACAGACCTTCCCACACCTCCACACTCGCTGAGTACAGACCTTTCTCACCTCTACACTCCCTGAGTACAGACCTTCCACACCTCCACACACCCTGAGTACAGACCTTCGCACACCTCCACACTCCGAGTACAGGCATTCCCACACTTCCACACTCCGAATACAGACCTTCCGCACATCCATACTCCGAGTACAGATCAACCCACACCTCCACGCTCCCTGAGTACAGACCTTCCACACATCCATACTCCGAGTGAAGATCTTTCTACACCTCCACACCCCGAGTACAGACCTTCTTCACTTCCACACTCCCTGAGTACAGACCTTCCCACACCTCCACACTCCGAGTACAGATCGACCCACATCTCCACACTTCCTGAGTACAGACCATCCTCACCACCACACTCCGAGTACAGACCTTACACACCCCCACACTCCGAGTACAGACCTTACCACACCTCCACAGTCCGAGTACAGACATTCTGTACCTCCACACACCTTGAGTACAGATCTTCCAGAACTCCACACTCCGAGTACACACCTTCCGCACATCCACACTGCGAGTACAGACCATCCTCACCTCCGCACCCACTGAGTACAGACCGTTCGAACCTCCACACTCCGAATACAGACCTTCCACACCTCCACACTCCCTGAGTACAGACCTTCCCACACCTCCACACCCCCTGAGTACAAACCTTCCCAACCTACACACTCCCTGAGTTCAGACATTCCAAATCTCCACACTCTCTGAGTACAGACCTTCCAACACCTCCACACTCCGAGTACAGACCTTCCCACAGCTCCACACTCCGAGTACAGACGTTCCGGACCATTATACTCTGAATAGACCTTCCAAACCTCCACACTCCTAATACAGACTTTCCACACCTCCACACACCCTGAGTACAAAACCTTCCCACACCTCCACACTCCCTGAGTACAGACCTTCCCACACCTCCACACTCCGAGTACAAACATTCCCACACCTCTACACTCCGAGTACAGACCTTCCGCACATCTATACTCCGAATACAGACCTTCCATACCTCCACACTACCTGAGTACAGACCTTCCCACACCTCCACACTCCGATTACAGACCTTCCATACCTCCACAATCCGAATACAGATTTTCCACACCTCCACACACCCTGAGTACAGACCTTCCCACACCTCCACACTCCCTGAGTACAGACCTTCCCACACCGCCACACTCCGAGTACAGACCTTCTCACACCTCCACACTCCGAATACAGACCTTCCCACACCTCCACACTCTGAGTACAGATCGACCCACACCTCCACACTCCCTGGGTACAGCCCTTCCTCACCTCCACATTCCATGAGTACAGACCTTCCTCACCTCCACACTCCCTGAGTACAGACCTTCCAGAACTCCACACTCTGAGTACACACCGTCCGCACCTCCACACTCCGAGTACAGACTTTCCACACATCCAAAGTCCGAGTACAGACCTTCCCACACCTCCATACTCAGAGTACAGACCTTCCTAACCGGCACACTCCCTGAGTACACACCTTCCACACTTCCATACTCCGAGTACAGACCTTTCTACACCTCCACACTCCCTGAGTACAGACCTTCCCACACCTCCACACTCCCTGAGTACAGACCTTCCCACACCTCCACACTCCCTGAGTACAGACCTTCCCACACCTCCACACTCCGAGTACACTCCTTCCCACACTTCCACACTCCGAATACAGACCTACCGCACATCCATACTCCGAGTACACATCAACCCACACCTCCACGCTCCCTGAGTACAGACCTTCCTCACCTCCAAACTTCCCGAGTATAGACCTTCCACACCTCCACACCCCCTGAGTACAGACGTTCCGGACCATTATACTCTGAATACAGACCTTCCAAACCTCCACACTCCCAATACAGACTTTCCACACCTCCACACACCCTGAGTACAGACCTTCCCACACCACCACACTCCCTGAGTACAGACCTTCCCACACCTCCACACTCCGAGTACAGACATTCCCACACCTCTACCCTCCGAGTACAGACCTTCCGCACCTCTATACTCCGAATACGGACCTTCCATACCTCCACACTCCCTGAGTACAGACCTTCCCACACCTCCACACTCCGATTACAGACCTTCCCACACCTCCACACTCCCTGAGTACACACCTTCCGCACCTCCACACTCCGAGGACAGACTTTCCACACATCCAAACTCCGAGTACAGACCTTCCCACACTTCCATACTCCGAATACAGACCTTTCTAGACCGCCACACTCCGAGTACAGACCTTCCTACATCTCCACACTCCGATTACAGACCTTCCGCACCTCTATACTCCGCATACAGACCTTCCATACCTCCACACTCCCTGAGTGCAGACCTTCCCACACCTCCACACTCCGAGTAAAGATCGACCCACACGTCCACACTTCCTGGGTACAGACCTTCCTCACCTCCACACTCCCTGAGTACAGACCTTCCACACTTCCATACTCTGAGTACAGACCTTTCTACACTTCCACACCCCGAGTACAGACCTTCTGCACATTCACACACTGCGTACAGACATTCCGCACCTCCACACTCCCTGAGTGCTGACCTTCCTCACCTCCACACTCCCTGACTACAGACCTTCTGGAACTTCACACTCTGAGTACAGACCTTCCGTACCTCCACACTCCCTGAGTACAAACCTTCCTCACCTCCACACTCCAAATACAGACCTTCCGCACCTCCACACTCCATGAGTACTGACCTTCCTCACCTCCACACTCCGACTACAGACCTTCCCACACCTCCACACTCCGAGTACAGACCTTCCGCACCTCTATACTCCGAAAACAGACATTCCATACCTTCACACTCCGAATAGAGACTTTCCACACCTCCACACACCCTGAGTACAGACCTTCCTACACCTTCACACTCCGATACAGGCATTCCCACACTTCCACACTCCGAATACAGACCTTCCGCACATCCATACTCCGAGTACAGATCAACCCACACCTCCACGCTCCCTGAGTACAGACCTTCCTCACCTCCAAACTCCCCGAGTATAGACCTTCCACACCTCCACACTCCCTGACTACAGACCTTCCTCACCTCCACACTCAGAGTACAGACCTTCCACACCTCCATACTCCGAGTATAGACCTTTCTACACCTCCACACCCCGAGTACAGACCTTCCACACCTCCACACTCCCTGAGTACAGACCTTCTTCACCTCCACACTCCCTGAGTACAGACCTTCCCACACCTCCACACTCCGAGTACAGATCGACCCACATCTCCACACTTCCTGAGTACAGACCATTCCGCAACTCCACACTCGCTCAGTACAGACCTTCCGCACCTCCACACTCCGAATATTGACCTTCCCACACCTCCACATTCCGAGTACAGATCGACCCACACCTCCACACTCCCTGGGTTCAGCCCTTCCTCACCTCTACATTCCCTGAGTATAGAACTTCGTCACCTCCACACTTAAAATACAAACCTTCCAAACCTCCACACTCCCCGAGTACAGACCTTCCTCACCTCCACACTCCCTGAGTACAGACCTTACACACCTCCACACTCCGAGTACAGACCTTCCCGCACCTCCACACTCCCAATACAGACCTTCCACACCTCTACACTCCCTGAGTACAGACCTTCCCACATCTCCACACTCGCTGAGTACAGACCTTTCTCACCTCCACACTCCGAGTACAGATCTTCCACACATCCACACTGCATGTGTACAGACCTTCCACACCTCCACACTCCCGGAGTACAGACCCTCCAAACCTCCACACTCCCTGAATAGAGACCTTCCGCACCTCCACACTCCCTGAGTAAAGACCTTCCCACACATCCACATCTGAGTACAGACCTTCCCACACCTCCACACTCCGAGTACAGACCTTCCGCTCCTCCACACTCCCCGAGTACAGACCTTACACACCTCCACACTCCCCAAGTACCGACCCTCCACACCTCCACACTCCGAGTACAGACCTTACCACACCTCCACAGTCCGAGTACATTCCTTCCCACACCTCCACACTCCGAGTACAGACCTTCCGCACCTCCACACTCCGACTACAGACCTTCCCACACCTCCACACTCCGAGTACAGACTTTCCCACACCTCCACACTCCCAGAGTACAGACCTTCCTCACCACCACACTCTCTGAGTACAGAGCTTCCACACCTCCATACTCCGAGTACAGACCTTTCTACACCTCCACACCCCGAGTACAGACCTTCTGCACATTCACACACTGCGTACAGACATTCCGCACCTCCACACTCCCTGAGTGCTGACCTTCCTCACCTCCACACTCCCTGACTACAGACCTTCTGGAACTTCACACTCTGAGTACAGACCTTCCGTACCTCCACACTCCCTGAGTACAAACCTTCCTCACCTCCACACTCCAAATACAGACCTTCCGCACCTCCACACTCCATGAGTACTGACCTTCCTCACCTCCACACTCCGACTACAGACCTTCCCACACCTCCACACTCCGAGTACAGACCTTCCGCACCTCTATACTCCGAAAACAGACATTCCATACCTTCACACTCCGAATAGAGACTTTCCACACCTCCACACACCCTGAGTACAGACCTTCCTACACCTTCACACTCCGATACAGGCATTCCCACACTTCCACACTCCGAATACAGACCTTCCGCACATCCATACTCCGAGTACAGATCAACCCACACCTCCACGCTCCCTGAGTACAGACCTTCCTCACCTCCAAACTCCCCGAGTATAGACCTTCCACACCTCCACACTCCCTGACTACAGACCTTCCTCACCTCCACACTCAGAGTACAGACCTTCCACACCTCCATACTCCCTGAGTACAGACCTTCTTCACCTCCACACTCCCTGAGTACAGACCTTCCCACACCTCCACACTCCGAGTACAGATCGACCCACATCTCCACACTTCCTGAGTACAGACCATTCCGCAACTCCACACTCGCTCAGTACAGACCTTCCGCACCTCCACACTCCGAATATTGACCTTCCCACACCTCCACATTCCGAGTACAGATCGACCCACACCTCCACACTCCCTGGGTTCAGCCCTTCCTCACCTCTACATTCCCTGAGTATAGAACTTCGTCACCTCCACACTTAAAATACAAACCTTCCAAACCTCCACACTCCCCGAGTACAGACCTTCCTCACCTCCACACTCCCTGAGTACAGACCTTACACACCTCCACACTCCGAGTACAGACCTTCCCACACCTCCACACTCCGAGTACACTCCTTCCCACACTTCCACACTCCGAATACAGACCTACCGCACATCCATACTCCGAGTACACATCAACCCACACCTCCACGCTCCCTGAGTACAGACCTTCCTCACCTCCAAACTTCCCGAGTATAGACCTTCCACACCTCCACACCCCCTGAGTACAGACGTTCCGGACCATTATACTCTGAATACAGACCTTCCAAACCTCCACACTCCCAATACAGACTTTCCACACCTCCACACACCCTGAGTACAGACCTTCCCACACCACCACACTCCCTGAGTACAGACCTTCCCACACCTCCACACTCCGAGTACAGACATTCCCACACCTCTACCCTCCGAGTACAGACCTTCCGCACCTCTATACTCCGAATACGGACCTTCCATACCTCCACACTCCCTGAGTACAGACCTTCCCACACCTCCACACTCCGATTACAGACCTTCCCACACCTCCACACTCCCTGAGTACACACCTTCCGCACCTCCACACTCCGAGGACAGACTTTCCACACATCCAAACTCCGAGTACAGACCTTCCCACACTTCCATACTCCGAATACAGACCTTTCTAGACCGCCACACTCCGAGTACAGACCTTCCTACATCTCCACACTCCGATTACAGACCTTCCGCACCTCTATACTCCGAATACAGACCTTCCATACCTCCACACTCCCTGAGTGCAGACCTTCCCACACCTCCACACTCCGAGTAAAGATCGACCCACACGTCCACACTTCCTGGGTACAGACCTTCCTCACCTCCACACTCCCTGAGTACAGACCTTCCACACTTCCATACTCTGAGTACAGACCTTTCTACACTTCCACAACCCGAGTACAGACCTTCTGCACATTCACACACTGCGTACAGACATTCCGCACCTCCACACTCCCTGAGTGCTGACCTTCCTCACCTCCACACTCCCTGACTACAGACCTTCTGGAACTTCACACTCTGAGTACAGACCTTCCGTACCTCCACACTCCCTGAGTACAAACCTTCCTCACCTCCACACTCCAAATACAGACCTTCCGCACCTCCACACTCCATGAGTACTGACCTTCCTCACCTCCACACTCCGACTACAGACCTTCCCACACCTCCACACTCCGAGTACAGACCTTCCGCACCTCTATACTCCGAAAACAGACATTCCATACCTTCACACTCCGAATAGAGACTTTCCACACCTCCACACACCCTGAGTACAGACCTTCCTACACCTTCACACTCCGATACAGGCATTCCCACACTTCCACACTCCGAATACAGACCTTCCGCACATCCATACTCCGAGTACAGATCAACCCACACCTCCACGCTCCCTGAGTACAGACCTTCCTCACCTCCAAACTCCCCGAGTATAGACCTTCCACACCTCCACACTCCCTGACTACAGACCTTCCTCACCTCCACACTCAGAGTACAGACCTTCCACACCTCCATACTCCGAGTATAGACCTTTCTACACCTCCACACCCCGAGTACAGACCTTCCACACCTCCACACTCCCTGAGTACAGACCTTCTTCACCTCCACACTCCCTGAGTACAGACCTTCCCACACCTCCACATTCCGAGTACAGATCGACCCACACCTCCACACTCCCTGGGTTCAGCCCTTCCTCACCTCTACATTCCCTGAGTATAGAACTTCCTCACCTCCACACTTCAAATACAAACCTTCCAAACCTCCACACTCCCCGAGTGCAGACCTTCCTCACCTCCACAGTCCCTGAGTACAGACCTTACACACCTCCACACTCCGAGTACAGACCTTCCCGCACCTCCACACTCCCAATACAGACATTCCACACCTCCACACTCCGAGTACAGACCTTCCCACACCTCTGTACTCCGAATACAGACCTTCCACACCTCTACACTCCCTGAGTACAGACCTTCCCACACCTCCACACTCGCTGAGTACAGACCTTTCTCACCTCTACACTCCCTGAGTACAGACCTTCCACACCTCCACACACCCTGAGTACAGACCTTCGCACACCTCCACACTCCGAGTACAGGCATTCCCACACTTCCACACTCCGAATACAGACCTTCCGCACATCCATACTCCGAGTACAGATCAACCCACACCTCCACGCTCCCTGAGTACAGACCTTCCACACATCCATACTCCGAGTGAAGATCTTTCTACACCTCCACACCCCGAGTACAGACCTTCTTCACTTCCACACTCCCTGAGTACAGACCTTCCCACACCTCCACACTCCGAGTACAGATCGACCCACATCTCCACACTTCCTGAGTACAGACCATCCTCACCACCACACTCCGAGTACAGACCTTACACACCCCCACACTCCGAGTACAGACCTTACCACACCTCCACAGTCCGAGTACAGACATTCTGTACCTCCACACACCTTGAGTACAGATCTTCCAGAACTCCACACTCCGAGTACACACCTTCCGCACATCCACACTGCGAGTACAGACCATCCTCACCTCCGCACCCACTGAGTACAGACCGTTCGAACCTCCACACTCCGAATACAGACCTTCCACACCTCCACACTCCCTGAGTACAGACCTTCCCACACCTCCACACCCCCTGAGTACAAACCTTCCCAACCTGCACACTCCCTGAGTTCAGACATTCCAAATCTCCACACTCTCTGAGTACAGACCTTCCAACACCTCCACACTCCGAGTACAGACCTTCCCACAGCTCCACACTCCGAGTACAGACGTTCCGGACCATTATACTCTGAATAGACCTTCCAAACCTCCACACTCCTAATACAGACTTTCCACACCTCCACACACCCTGAGTACAAAACCTTCCCACACCTCCACACTCCCTGAGTACAGACCTTCCCACACCTCCACACTCCGAGTACAGACATTCCCACACCTCTACACTCCGAGTACAGACCTTCCGCACATCTATACTCCGAATACAGACCTTCCATACCTCCACACTACCTGAGTACAGACCTTCCCACACCTCCACACTCCGATTACAGACCTTCCATACCTCCACAATCCGAATACAGATTTTCCACACCTCCACACACCCTGAGTACAGACCTTCCCACACCTCCACACTCCCTGAGTACAGACCTTCCCACACCGCCACACTCCGAGTACAGACCTTCTCACACCTCCACACTCCGAATACAGACCTTCCCACACCTCCACACTCTGAGTACAGATCGACCCACACCTCCACACTCCCTGGGTACAGCCCTTCCTCACCTCCACATTCCATGAGTACAGACCTTCCTCACCTCCACACTCCCTGAGTACAGACCTTCCAGAACTCCACACTCTGAGTACACACCGTCCGCACCTCCACACTCCGAGTACAGACTTTCCACACATCCAAAGTCCGAGTACAGACCTTCCCACACCTCCATACTCAGAGTACAGACCTTCCTAACCGGCACACTCCCTGAGTACACACCTTCCACACTTCCATACTCCGAGTACAGACCTTTCTACACCTCCACACTCCCTGAGTACAGACCTTCCCACACCTCCACACTCCCTGAGTACAGACCTTCCCACACCTCCACACTCCCTGAGTACAGACCTTCCCACACCTCCACACTCCGAGTACACTCCTTCCCACACTTCCACACTCCGAATACAGACCTACCGCACATCCATACTCCGAGTACACATCAACCCACACCTCCACGCTCCCTGAGTACAGACCTTCCTCACCTCCAAACTTCCCGAGTATAGACCTTCCACACCTCCACACCCCCTGAGTACAGACGTTCCGGACCATTATACTCTGAATACAGACCTTCCAAACCTCCACACTCCCAATACAGACTTTCCACACCTCCACACACCCTGAGTACAGACCTTCCCACACCACCACACTCCCTGAGTACAGACCTTCCCACACCTCCACACTCCGAGTACAGACATTCCCACACCTCTACCCTCCGAGTACAGACCTTCCGCACCTCTATACTCCGAATACGGACCTTCCATACCTCCACACTCCCTGAGTACAGACCTTCCCACACCTCCACACTCCGATTACAGACCTTCCCACACCTCCACACTCCCTGAGTACACACCTTCCGCACCTCCACACTCCGAGGACAGACTTTCCACACATCCAAACTCCGAGTACAGACCTTCCCACACTTCCATACTCCGAATACAGACCTTTCTAGACCGCCACACTCCGAGTACAGACCTTCCTACATCTCCACACTCCGATTACAGACCTTCCGCACCTCTATACTCCGAATACAGACCTTCCATACCTCCACACTCCCTGAGTGCAGACCTTCCCACACCTCCACACTCCGAGTAAAGATCGACCCACACGTCCACACTTCCTGGGTACAGACCTTCCTCACCTCCACACTCCCTGAGTACAGACCTTCCACACTTCCATACTCTGAGTACAGACCTTTCTACACTTCCACACCCCGAGTACAGACCTTCTGCACATTCACACACTGCGTACAGACATTCCGCACCTCCACACTCCCTGAGTGCTGACCTTCCTCACCTCCACACTCCCTGACTACAGACCTTCTGGAACTTCACACTCTGAGTACAGACCTTCCGTACCTCCACACTCCCTGAGTACAAACCTTCCTCACCTCCACACTCCAAATACAGACCTTCCGCACCTCCACACTCCATGAGTACTGACCTTCCTCACCTCCACACTCCGACTACAGACCTTCCCACACCTCCACACTCCGAGTACAGACCTTCCGCACCTCTATACTCCGAAAACAGACATTCCATACCTTCACACTCCGAATAGAGACTTTCCACACCTCCACACACCCTGAGTACAGACCTTCCTACACCTTCACACTCCGATACAGGCATTCCCACACTTCCACACTCCGAATACAGACCTTCCGCACATCCATACTCCGAGTACAGATCAACCCACACCTCCACGCTCCCTGAGTACAGACCTTCCTCACCTCCAAACTCCCCGAGTATAGACCTTCCACACCTCCACACTCCCTGACTACAGACCTTCCTCACCTCCACACTCAGAGTACAGACCTTCCACACCTCCATACTCCGAGTATAGACCTTTCTACACCTCCACACCCCGAGTACAGACCTTCCACACCTCCACACTCCCTGAGTACAGACCTTCTTCACCTCCACACTCCCTGAGTACAGACCTTCCCACACCTCCACACTCCGAGTACAGATCGACCCACATCTCCACACTTCCTGAGTACAGACCATTCCGCAACTCCACACTCGCTCAGTACAGACCTTCCGCACCTCCACACTCCGAATATTGACCTTCCCACACCTCCACATTCCGAGTACAGATCGACCCACACCTCCACACTCCCTGGGTTCAGCCCTTCCTCACCTCTACATTCCCTGAGTATAGAACTTCGTCACCTCCACACTTAAAATACAAACCTTCCAAACCTCCACACTCCCCGAGTACAGACCTTCCTCACCTCCACACTCCCTGAGTACAGACCTTACACACCTCCACACTCCGAGTACAGACCTTCCCGCACCTCCACACTCCCAATGCAGACCTTCCACACCTCTACACTCCCTGAGTACAGACCTTCCCACATCTCCACACTCGCTGAGTACAGACCTTTCTCACCTCCACACTCCGAGTACAGATCTTCCACACATCCACACTGCATGTGTACAGACCTTCCACACCTCCACACTCCCGGAGTACAGACCCTCCAAACCTCCACACTCCCTGAATAGAGACCTTCCGCACCTCCACACTCCCTGAGTAAAGACCTTCCCACACATCCACATCTGAGTACAGACCTTCCCACACCTCCACACTCCGAGTACAGACCTTCCGCTCCTCCACACTCCCCGAGTACAGACCTTACACACCTCCACACTCCCCAAGTACCGACCCTCCACACCTCCACACTCCGAGTACAGACCTTACCACACCTCCACAGTCCGAGTACATTCCTTCCCACACCTCCACACTCCGAGTACAGACCTTCCGCACCTCCACACTCCGACTACAGACCTTCCCACACCTCCACACTCCGAGTACAGACTTTCCCACACCTCCACACTCCCAGAGTACAGACCTTCCTCACCACCACACTCTCTGAGTACAGAGCTTCCACACCTCCATACTCCGAGTACAGACCTTTCTACACCTCCACACCCCGAGTACAGACCTTCTGCACATTCACACTCTGCGAACAGACCTTCCGCACCTCCACACTCCCTGAGTACTGACCTTCCGCACCTCCACACTCCGACTACAGACCTTCCCACACCTCCACACTCCGAGTACAGACCTTCCCACACCTCCACACTCCGAGTACAGGCCTTCCCACACTTCCACACTCCGAATACAGACCTTTCGCACATCCATACTCCGAGTACACATCAACCCACACCTCCACGCTCCCTGAGTACAGACCTTCTGCACCTTCACGCTCTGCGTACAGACCTTCCAGAACTCCACACTCCCTGAGTACACACCTTCCGCACCTCCACACTCCGAGGACAGACTTTCCACACATCCACACTCCGAGTACAGATCGACCCACACCTCCACACTTCCTGGGTACAGACCTTCCTCACCTCCACATTCCCTGAGTACAGACCTTCCTCACCTCCACACTCCTAATACAAACCTTGCACACCTCCACACTCCCCGAGTACCGACCTTCCACACCTCCACACTCCCAGAGTACAGACCTTCCTCACCACCACACTCCCTGAGTACAGAGCTTCCACACCTCCATACTCCGAGTACAGACCTTTCTACACCTCCACACCCCGAGTACAGACCTTCTGCACATTCACACTCTGCGTACAGACCTTCCGCACCTCCACACTCCCTGAGTACTGACCTTCCTCACCTCCACACTCCCTGACTACAGACCTTCTGGAACTTGCACACTCTGAGTACAGACCTTCCTCACCTCCACACTCCGTGAGTACTGACCTTCCTCACCTCCACACTCCGACAACAGACCTTCCCACACCTCCACACTCCGAGTACAGACCTTCCACACCTCCATACTCAGAGTACAGACCTTCCTAACCGGCACACTCCCTGAGTACACACCTTCCACACTTCCATACTCCGAGTACAGACCTTTCTACACCTCCACACTCCCTGAGTACAGACACTCCTCACCTCCGCACACCCTGAGTACAGACCTTCTCAAACCAACACACTCCCTGAGTACAGACATTCCAAATCTCCACACTCTCTGAGTACAGACCTTCCAACACCTCCACACTCCGAGTACAGACCTTCCCACACCTCCACACTCCGAGTACAGACGTTCCGGACCATTATACTCTGAATAGACCTTCCAAACCTCCACACTCCCAATACAGACTTTCCACACCTCCACACACCCTGAGTACAGACCTTCCCACACCTCCACACTCCCTGAGTACAGACCTTCCCACACCTCCACACTCCGAGTACAGACATTCCCACACCTCTACACTCCGAGTACAGACCTTCCGCACATCTATACTCCGAATACAGACCTTCCATACCTCCACACTACCTGAGTACAAACCTTCCCACACCTCCACACTCCCTGAGTACAGACCTTCCCACACCTCCACACTCCGAGTACAGACATTCCCACACCTCTACACTCCGAGTACAGACCTTCCGCACATCTATACTCCGAATACAGACCTTCCATACCTCCACACTACCTGAGTACAGACCTTCC
The DNA here is from genome assembly GCF_030028105.1 of Mobula birostris. Taxonomy (NCBI): domain Eukaryota; kingdom Metazoa; phylum Chordata; class Chondrichthyes; order Myliobatiformes; family Myliobatidae; genus Mobula; species Mobula birostris. The sequence goes on from NW_027274648.1 coordinate 42,976, forward strand.
CACACCTCCATACTCCGATTACAGACCTTCCATACCTCCACAATCCGAATACAGATTTTCCACACCTCCACACACCCTGAGTACAGACCTTCCCACACCTCCACATCCCTGAGTACAGACCTTCCCACACCTCCACACTCCGAGTACAGACCTTCCCACACCGCCACACTCCGAGAACAGACCTTCCCACACCTCCACACTCCGAATACAGACCTTCCCACACCTCCACACTCTGAGTACAGATCGACCCACACCTCCACACTCCCTGGGTACAGCCCTTCCTCACCTCCACATTCCCTGAGTACAGACCTTCCTCACTCCACATTCCCTGAGTACAGACCTTCCAGAACTCCTCACTCCGAGTACACACCGTCCGCACCTCCACACTCCGAGTACAGACCTTCCCACACCTCCATACTCAGAGTACAGACCTTCCGAACCGGCACACTCCTTTGTACACACTTCCACACTTCCATACTCCGAGTACAGACCTTTCTACACCTCCACACTCCCTGAGTACAGACACTCCTCACCTCCGCACACTCCGAGTACAGACCTTCCCACACCTCCACACCCCCTGAGTACAGACGTTCCGGACCATTATACTCTGAATACAGACCTTCCAACCTCCACACTCCCAATACAGACTTTCCACACCTCCACACACCCTGAGTACAGACCTTCCCACAGCACCACACTCCCTGAGTACAGACCTTCCCACACCTCCACACTCCGAGTACAGACATTCCCACACCTCTACCCTCCGAGTACAGACCTTCCGCACCTCTATACTCCGAATACGGACCTTCCATACCTCCACACTCCCTGAGTACAGACCTTCCCACACCTCCACACTCCGATTACAGACCTTCCCACACCTCCACACTCCCTGAGTACACACCTTCCGCACCTCCACACTCCGAGGACAGACTTTGCACACATCTAAACTCCGAGTACAGACCTTCCCACACCTCCATACTCAGAGTACAGACCTTCCAACCTGCACACTCACTGAGTACATACCTTCCACACTTCCATACTCCGAGTACAGACCTTTCTAGACCGCCACACCCCGAGTACAGACCTTCTGCACATTCACACTCTGCGTACAGACCTTCCGCACCTCCACACTCCCTGAGTACTGACCTTCTGGAACTTCACACTCTGAGTACAGACCTTCCTCACCTCCACACTCCGTGAGTACTGACCTTCCTCACCTCCACACTCCGACTACAGACCTTCCTCCACACTCCGAGTACAGACCTTCCCACACCTCCATACTCAGAGTACAGACCTTCCTAACCGGCACACTCCCTGAGTACACACCTTCCACACTTCCATACTCCGAGTACAGACCTTTCTACACCTCCACACTCCCTGAGTACAGACACTCCTCACCTCCGCACACCCTGAGTACAGACCTTCCAAACCAACACACTCCCTGAGTACAGACATTCCAAATCTCCACACTCTCTGAGTACAGACCTTCCAACACCTCCACACTCCGAGTACAGACCTTCCCACACCTCCACACTCCGAGTACAGACGTTCCGGACCATTATACTCTGAATAGACCTTCCAAACCTCCACACTCCCAATACAGACTTTCCACACCTCCACACACCCTGAGTACAGACCTTCCCACACCTCCACACTCCCTGAGTACAGACCTTCCCACACCTCCACACTCCGAGTACAGACATTCCCACACCTCTACACTCCGAGTACAGACCTTCCGCACATCTATACTCCGAATACAGACCTTCCATACCTCCACACTACCTGAGTACAAACCTTCCCACACCTCCACACTCCCTGAGTACAGACCTTCCCACACCTCCACACTCCGAGTACAGACATTCCCACACCTCTACACTCCGAGTACAGACCTTCCGCACATCTATACTCCGAATACAGACCTTCCATACCTCCACACTACCTGAGTACAGACCTTCCCACACCTCCATACTCCGATTACAGACCTTCCATACCTCCACAATCCGAATACAGATTTTCCACACCTCCACACACCCTGAGTACAGACCTTCCCACACCTCCACACTCCCTGAGTACAGACCTTCCCACACCTCCACACTCCGAGTACAGACCTTCCCACACCGCCACACTCCGAGAACAGACCTTCCCACACCTCCACACTCCGAATACAGACCTTCCCACACCTCCACACTCTGAGTACAGATCGACCCACACCTCCACACTCCCTGGGTACAGCCCTTCCTCACCTCCACATTCCCTGAGTACAGACCTTCCTCACCTCCACATTCCCTGAGTACAGACCTTCCAGAACTCCTCACTCCGAGTACACACCGTCCGCACCTCCACACTCCGAGTACAGACCTTCCCACACCTCCATACTCAGAGTACAGACCTTCCGAACCGGCACACTCCCTTTGTACACACCTTCCACACTTCCATACTCCGAGTACAGACCTTTCTACACCTCCACACTCCCTGAGTACAGACACTCCTCACCTCCGCACACTCCGAGTACAGACCTTCCCACACCTCCACACCCCCTGAGTACAGACGTTCCGGACCATTATACTCTGAATACAGACCTTCCAAACCTCCACACTCCCAATACAGACTTTCCACACCTCCACACACCCTGAGTACAGACCTTCCCACAGCACCACACTCCCTGAGTACAGACCTTCCCACACCTCCACACTCCGAGTACAGACATTCCCACACCTCTACCCTCCGAGTACAGACCTTCCGCACCTCTATACTCCGAATACGGACCTTCCATACCTCCACACTCCCTGAGTACAGACCTTCCCACACCTCCACACTCCGATTACAGACCTTCCCACACCTCCACACTCCCTGAGTACACACCTTCCGCACCTCCACACTCCGAGGACAGACTTTGCACACATCTAAACTCCGAGTACAGACCTTCCCACACCTCCATACTCAGAGTACAGACCTTCCCAACCTGCACACTCACTGAGTACATACCTTCCACACTTCCATACTCCGAGTACAGACCTTTCTAGACCGCCACACCCCGAGTACAGACCTTCTGCACATTCACACTCTGCGTACAGACCTTCCGCACCTCCACACTCCCTGAGTACTGACCTTCTGGAACTTCACACTCTGAGTACAGACCTTCCTCACCTCCACACTCCGTGAGTACTGACCTTCCTCACCTCCACACTCCGACTACAGACCTTCCCACACCTCCACACTCCGAGTACAGACCTTCCCACACCTCCATACTCAGAGTACAGACCTTCCTAACCGGCACACTCCCTGAGTACACACCTTCCACACTTCCATACTCCGAGTACAGACCTTTCTACACCTCCACACTCCCTGAGTACAGACACTCCTCACCTCCGCACACCCTGAGTACAGACCTTCCAAACCAACACACTCCCTGAGTACAGACATTCCAAATCTCCACACTCTCTGAGTACAGACCTTCCAACACCTCCACACTCCGAGTACAGACCTTCCCACACCTCCACACTCCGAGTACAGACGTTCCGGACCATTATACTCTGAATAGACCTTCCAAACCTCCACACTCCCAATACAGACTTTCCACACCTCCACACACCCTGAGTACAGACCTTCCCACACCTCCACACTCCCTGAGTACAGACCTTCCCACACCTCCACACTCCGAGTACAGACATTCCCACACCTCTACACTCCGAGTACAGACCTTCCGCACATCTATACTCCGAATACAGACCTTCCATACCTCCACACTACCTGAGTACAAACCTTCCCACACCTCCACACTCCCTGAGTACAGACCTTCCCACACCTCCACACTCCGAGTACAGACATTCCCACACCTCTACACTCCGAGTACAGACCTTCCGCACATCTATACTCCGAATACAGACCTTCCATACCTCCACACTACCTGAGTACAGACCTTCCCACACCTCCATACTCCGATTACAGACCTTCCATACCTCCACAATCCGAATACAGATTTTCCACACCTCCACACACCCTGAGTACAGACCTTCCCACACCTCCACACTCCCTGAGTACAGACCTTCCCACACCTCCACACTCCGAGTACAGACCTTCCCACACTGCCACACTCCGAGAACAGACCTTCCCACACCTCCACACTCCGAATACAGACCTTCCCACACCTCCACACTCTGAGTACAGATCGACCCACACCTCCACACTCCCTGGGTACAGCCCTTCCTCACCTCCACATTCCCTGAGTACAGACCTTCCTCACCTCCACATTCCCTGAGTACAGACCTTCCAGAACTCCTCACTCCGAGTACACACCGTCCGCACCTCCACACTCCGAGTACAGACCTTCCCACACCTCCATACTCAGAGTACAGACCTTCCGAACCGGCACACTCCCTTTGTACACACCTTCCACACTTCCATACTCCGAGTACAGACCTTTCTACACCTCCACACTCCCTGAGTACAGACACTCCTCACCTCCGCACACTCCGAGTACAGACCTTCCCACACCTCCACACCCCCTGAGTACAGACGTTCCGGACCATTATACTCTGAATACAGACCTTCCAACCTCCACACTCCCAATACAGACTTTCCACACCTCCACACACCCTGAGTACAGACCTTCCCACAGCACCACACTCCCTGAGTACAGACCTTCCCACACCTCCACACTCCGAGTACAGACATTCCCACACCTCTACCCTCCGAGTACAGACCTTCCGCACCTCTATACTCCGAATACGGACCTTCCATACCTCCACACTCCCTGAGTACAGACCTTCCCACACCTCCACACTCCGATTACAGACCTTCCACACCTCCACACTCCCTGAGTACACACCTTCCGCACCTCCACACTCCGAGGACAGACTTTGCACACATCTAAACTCCGAGTACAGACCTTCCCACACCTCCATACTCAGAGTACAGACCTTCCCAACCTGCACACTCACTGAGTACATACCGTTCCACACTTCCATACTCCGAGTACAGACCTTTCTAGACCGCCACACTCCGAGTACAGACCTTCCTACACCTCCACACTCCGATTACAGACCTTCCGCACCTCTATACTCCGAATACAGACCTTCCATACCTCCACACTCCCTGAGTGCAGACCTTCCCACACCTCCACACTCCGAGTAAAGATCGACCCACACGTCCACACTTCCTGGGTACAGACCTTCCTCACCTCCACACTCCCTGAGTACAGACCTTCCACACTTCCATACTCTGAGTACAAATCTTTCAACACCTCCACGCTCCCTGAGTGCAGACCTTCTTCACTTCCGCACCCCCGAGTACAGACCTTTCTACACTTCCACACCCCGAGTACAGACCTTCTGCACATTCACACACTGCGTACAGACATTCCGCACCTCCACACTCCCAGAGTACTGACCTTCCTGACCTCCACACTCCCTGACTACAGACCTTCTGGAACTTCACACTCTGAGTACAGACCTTCCGTACCTCCAACACTCCCTGAGTACAAACCTTCCTCACCTCCATACTCCAAATACAGACTTTCCGCACCTCCACACTCCATGAGTACTGACCCTTCCTACCTCCACACTCCGACTAAAGACCTTCCCACACCTCCACACTCCGAGTACAGACCTTCCGCACCTCTATACTCCGAATACAGACATTCCATACCTCCACACTCCGAATAGAGACTTTCCACACCTCCACACACCCTGAGTACAGACCTTCCTACACCTTCACACTCCGATACAGGCATTCCCCACACTTCCACCCTCCGAATACAGACCTTCCGCACATCCATACTCCGAGTACAGATCAACCCACACCTCCACGCTCCCTGAGTACAGACCTTCCTCACCTCCAAACTCCCCGAGTATCGACCTTCCACACCTCCACACTCCCTGACTACAGACCTTCCTCACCTCCACACTCCGAGTACAGACCTTCCACACCTCCACACTCCCTGAGTACAGACCTTCTTCACCTCCACAACTCCCTGAGTACAGACCTTCCACACCTCCACACTCCCTGAGTACAGACCTTCCCACACCTCCACACTCCAAGTACAGATCGACCCACATCTCCACACTTCCTGAGAACAGACCATTCCGCAACTCCACACTCGCTCAGTACAGACCTTCCGCACCTCCACACTCCGAATATAGACCTTCCACACCTCCACATTCCGAGTACAGATCGACCCACACCTCCACACTCCCTGGGTTCAGCCCTTCCTCACCTCCACATTCCCTGAGTATAGAACTTCCTCACCTCCACACTTCAAATACAAACCTTCCAAACCTCCACACTCCCCGAGTACAGACCTTCCTCACCTCCACACTCGCTGAGTACAGACCTTACACACCTCCACACTCCGAGTACAGACCATCCCGCACCTCCACACTCCCAATACAGACCTTCCACACCTCCACACTCCGAGTACAGACCTTCCCGCACCTCCACACTCCCAATACAGACCTTCCACACCTCTACACTCCCTGAGTACAGACCTTCCCACATCTCCACACTCGCTGAGTACAGACCTTTCTCACCTCCACACTCCCTGAGTACAGACCTTCCACACATCCACACTGCATGTGTACAGACCTTCCACACCTCCACACTCCCCGAGTACAGACCCTCCAAACCTCCACACTCCCTGAATAGAGACCTTCCGCACCTCCACACTCCCTGAGTAAAGACCTTCCCACACATCCACATCTGAGTACAGACCTTCCCCACACATCCACACTCCGAGTACAGACCTCCCGCTCCTCCACACTCCCTGAGTACAGACCTTACACACCTCCACACTCCCCGAGTACCGACCCTCCACACCTCCAGACTCCGAGAACAGACCTTACCACACCTCCACAGTCCGAGTACAGTCCTTCCCACAGCTCCACACTCCGAGAACAGACTTTCCGCACCTCCACACTCCGACTACAGACCTTCCCACACCTCCACACTCCGAGTACAGACCTTCCCACACCTCCACACTCCGAGTACAGGCCTTGCCACACTTCCACACTCCGAATACAGACCTTTCGCACATCGATACTCCGAGTACACATCAACCCACACCTTCACGCACCCTGAGTACAGACCTTCTGCACCTTCACGCTCTGCGTACAGACCTTCCAGAACTCCACACTCCCTGAGTACACACCTTCCGCACCTCCACATTCAGACTACAGACCTTCCCACACCTCCACACTCCGACTACAGACCTTCCCACACCTCCACACTCCGAGTACAGACCTTCCACACATCCAAACTCCGAGTACAGGACGTTCCCACACCTCCATACTCAGAGTACAGACCTTTCTAGACCTCCACACTCCGAGTACAGACCTTCCCACACCTCCACACTCCGAGTACAGACCTTTCCACACCTCCACATTCAGACTACAGACCTTCCACACCTCCACACTCCGACTACAGACCTTCCCACACCTCCACACTCCGAGTACAGACCTTCCACGCCTCCACACTCCCTGAGTACAGACCTTCCCACACCTCCACACTCCGAGTACAGACCTTCCCACACCGCCACACTCCGAGAACAGACCTTCCCACACCTCCACACTCCGAATACAGACCTTCCCACACCTCCACACTCTGAGTACAGATCGACCCACACCTCCACACTCCCTGGGTACAGCCCTTCCTCACCTCCACATTCCCTGAGTACAGACCTTCCTCACCTCCACATTCCCTGAGTACAGACCTTCCAGAACTCCTCACTCCGAGTACACACCGTCCGCACCTCCACACTCCGAGTACAGACCTTCCCACACCTCCATACTCAGAGTACAGACCTTCCGAACCGGCACACTCCCTTTGTACACACCTTCCACACTTCCATACTCCGAGTACAGACCTTTCTACACCTCCACACTCCCTGAGTACAGACACTCCTCACCTCCGCACACTCCGAGTACAGACCTTCCCACACCTCCACACCCCCTGAGTACAGACGTTCCGGACCATTATACTCTGAATACAGACCTTCCAAACCTCCACAATCCCAATACAGACTTTCCACACCTCCACACACCCTGAGTACAGACCTTCCCACAGCACCACACTCCCTGAGTACAGACCTTCCCACACCTCCACACTCCGAGTACAGACATTCCCACACCTCTACCCTCCGAGTACAGACCTTCCGCACCTCTATACTCCGAATACGGACCTTCCATACCTCCACACTCCCTGAGTACAGACCTTCCCACACCTCCACACTCCGATTACAGACCTTCCCACACCTCCACACTCCCTGAGTACACACCTTCCGCACCTCCACACTCCGAGGACAGACTTTGCACACATCTAAACTCCGAGTACAGACCTTCCCACACCTCCATACTCAGAGTACAGACCTTCCCAACCTGCACACTCACTGAGTACATACCTTCCACACTTCCATACTCCGAGTACAGACCTTTCTAGACCGCCACACTCCGAGTACAGACCTTCCTACACCTCCACACTCCGATTACAGACCTTCCGCACCTCTATACTCCGAATACAGACCTTCCATACCTCCACACTCCCTGAGTGCAGACCTTCCCACACCTCCACACTCCGAGTAAAGATCGACCCACACGTCCACACTTCCTGGGTACAGACCTTCCTCACCTCCACACTCCCTGAGTACAGACCTTCCACACTTCCATACTCTGAGTACAAATCTTTCAACACCTCCACGCTCCCTGAGTGCAGACCTTCTTCACTTCCGCACCCCCGAGTACAGACCTTTCTACACTTCCACACCCCGAGTACAGACCTTCTGCACATTCACACACTGCGTACAGACATTCCGCACCTCCACACTCCCAGAGTACTGACCTTCCTGACCTCCACACTCCCTGACTACAGACCTTCTGGAACTTCACACTCTGAGTACAGACCTTCCGTACCTCCACACTCCCTGAGTACAAACCTTCCTCACCTCCATACTCCAAATACAGACTTTCCGCACCTCCACACTCCATGAGTACTGACCTTCCTACCTCCACACTCTGACTAAAGACCTTCCCACACCTCCACACTCCGAGTACAGACCTTCCGCACCTCTATACTCCGAATACAGACATTCCATACCTCCACACTCCGAATAGAGACTTTCCACACCTCCACACACCCTGAGTACAGACCTTCCTACACCTTCACACTCCGATACAGGCATTCCCACACTTCCACCCTCCGAATACAGACCTTCCGCACATCCATACTCCGAGTACAGATCAACCCACACCTCCACGCTCCCTGAGTACAGACCTTCCTCACCTCCAAACTCCCCGAGTATCGACCTTCCACACCTCCACACTCCCTGACTACAGACCTTCCTCACCTCCACACTCCGAGTACAGACCTTCCACACCTCCACACTCCCTGAGTACAGACCTTCTTCACCTCCACACTCCCTGAGTACAGACCTTCCACACCTCCACACTCCCTGAGTACAGACCTTCCCACACCTCCACACTCCAAGTACAGATCGACCCACATCTCCACACTTCCTGAGAACAGACCATTCCGCAACTCCACACTCGCTCAGTACAGACCTTCCGCACCTCCACACTCCGAATATAGACCTTCCCACACCTCCACATTCCGAGTACAGATCGACCCACACCTCCACACTCCCTGGGTTCAGCCCTTCCTCACCTCCACATTCCCTGAGTATAGAACTTCCTCACCTCCACACTTCAAATACAAACCTTCCAAACCTCCACACTCCCCGAGTACAGACCTTCCTCACCTCCACACTCGCTGAGTACAGACCTTACACACCTCCACACTCCGAGTACAGACCATCCCGCACCTCCACACTCCCAATACAGACCTTCCACACCTCCACACTCCGAGTACAGACCTTCCCGCACCTCCACACTCCCAATACAGACCTTCCACACCTCTACACTCCCTGAGTACAGACCTTCCCACATCTCCACACTCGCTGAGTACAGACCTTTCTCACCTCCACACTCCCTGAGTACAGACCTTCCACACATCCACACTGCATGTGTACAGACCTTCCACACCTCCACACTCCCCGAGTACAGACCCTCCAAACCTCCACACTCCCTGAATAGAGACCTTCCGCACCTCCACACTCCCTGAGTAAAGACCTTCCCACACATCCACATCTGAGTACAGACCTTCCCACACATCCACACTCCGAGTACAGACCTTCCGCTCCTCCACACTCCCTGAGTACAGACCTTACACACCTCCACACTCCCCGAGTACCGACCCTCCACACCTCCAGACTCCGAGAACAGACCTTACCACACCTCCACAGTCCGAGTACAGTCCTTCCCACAGCTCCACACTCCGAGAACAGACTTTCCGCACCTCCACACTCCGACTACAGACCTTCCCACACCTCCACACTCCGAGTACAGACCTTCCCACACCTCCACACTCCGAGTACAGGCCTTGCCACACTTCCACACTCCGAATACAGACCTTTCGCACATCGATACTCCGAGTACACATCAACCCACACCTTCACGCACCCTGAGTACAGACCTTCTGCACCTTCACGCTCTGCGTACAGACCTTCCAGAACTCCACACTCCCTGAGTACACACCTTCCGCACCTCCACATTCAGACTACAGACCTTCCCACACCTCCACACTCCGACTACAGACCTTCCCACACCTCCACACTCCGAGTACAGACCTTCCACACATCCAAACTCCGAGTACAGACGTTCCCACACCTCCATACTCAGAGTACAGACCTTTCTAGACCTCCACACTCCGAGTACAGACCTTCCCACACCTCCACACTCCGAGTACAGACCTTTCCACACCTCCACATTCAGACTACAGACCTTCCCACACCTCCACACTCCGACTACAGACCTTCCCACACCTCCACACTCCGAGTACAGACCTTCCACACATCCAAACTCCGAGTACAGACGTTCCCACACCTCCATACTCAGAGTACAGACCTTTCTAGACCTCCACACTCCGAGTACAGACCTTCCTACACCTCCACACTCCGATTACAGACCTTTCGCACCTCTATACTCCGAATACAGACCTTCCATACCTCCACACTCACTGAGTACCGACCCTCCACACCTCCACACACCCAGAGTACAGACCTTCCTCACCACCACACTCCCTGAGTACAGACCTTCCTCACCTCCACACTCCGTGAGTGCTGACCTTCCTCACCTCCACACTCCGACTACAGACCTTCCCACACCTCCACACTCCGAGTACAGACCTTCCCACACCTCGATACTCAGAGTACAGACCTTCGTAACCGGCACACTCCCTGAGTACACACCTTCCACACTTCCATACTCCGAGTACAGACCTTTCTACACCTCCACACTCCCTGAGCACAGACATTCCAAATGTCCACACTCTCTGAGTACAGACCTTCCAACACCTCCACACTCTCTGAGTACAGACCTTCCTCACCACCACACTCCCTGAGTACAGAGCTTCCACACCTCCATACTCCGAGTACAGACCTTTCTACACCTCCACACCCCGAGTACAGACCTTCTGCACATTCACACTCTGCGTACAGACCTTCCGCACCTCCACACTCCCTGAGTACTGACCTTCCTCACCTCCACACTCCCTGACTACAGACCTTCTGGAACTTCACACTCTGAGTACAGACCTTCCTCACCTCCACACTCCGTGAGTACTGACCTTCCTCACCTCCACACTCCGACTACAGACCTTCCCACACCTCCACACTCCGAGTACAGACCTTCCCACACCTCCATACTCAGAGTACAGACCTTCCTAACCGGCACACTCCCTGAGTACACACCTTCCACACTTCCATACTCCGAGTACAGACCTTTCTACACCTCCACACTCCCTGAGTACAGACACTCCTCACCTCCGCACACCCTGAGTACAGACCTTCCAAACCAACACACTCCCTGAGTACAGACATTCCAAATCTCCACACTCTCTGAGTACAGACCTTCCAACACCTCCACACTCCGAGTACAGACCTTCCCACACCTCCACACTCCGAGTACAGACGTTCCGGACCATTATACTCTGAATAGACCTTCCAAACCTCCACACTCCCAATACAGACTTTCCACACCTCCACACACCCTGAGTACAGACCTTCCCACACCTCCACACTCCCTGAGTACAGACCTTCCCACACCTCCACACTCCGAGTACAGACATTCCCACACCTCTACACTCCGAGTACAGACCTTCCGCACATCTATACTCCGAATACAGACCTTCCATACCTCCACACTACCTGAGTACAAACCTTCCCACACCTCCACACTCCCTGAGTACAGACCTTCCCACACCTCCACACTCCGAGTACAGACATTCCCACACCTCTACACTCCGAGTACAGACCTTCCGCACATCTATACTCCGAATACAGACCTTCCATACCTCCACACTACCTGAGTACAGACCTTCCCACACCTCCATACTCCGATTACAGACCTTCCATACCTCCACAATCCGAATACAGATTTTCCACACCTCCACACACCCTGAGTACAGACCTTCCCACACCTCCACACTCCCTGAGTACAGACCTTCCCACACCTCCACACTCCGAGTACAGACCTTCCCACACCGCCACACTCCGAGAACAGACCTTCCCACACCTCCACACTCCGAATACAGACCTTCCCACACCTCCACACTCTGAGTACAGATCGACCCACACCTCCACACTCCCTGGGTACAGCCCTTCCTCACCTCCACATTCCCTGAGTACAGACCTTCCTCACCTCCACATTCCCTGAGTACAGACCTTCCAGAACTCCTCACTCCGAGTACACACCGTCCGCACCTCCACACTCCGAGTACAGACCTTCCCACACCTCCATACTCAGAGTACAGACCTTCCGAACCGGCACACTCCCTTTGTACACACCTTCCACACTTCCATACTCCGAGTACAGACCTTTCTACACCTCCACACTCCCTGAGTACAGACACTCCTCACCTCCGCACACTCCGAGTACAGACCTTCCCACACCTCCACACCCCCTGAGTACAGACGTTCCGGACCATTATACTCTGAATACAGACCTTCCAAACCTCCACACTCCCAATACAGACTTTCCACACCTCCACACACCCTGAGTACAGACCTTCCCACAGCACCACACTCCCTGAGTACAGACCTTCCCACACCTCCACACTCCGAGTACAGACATTCCCACACCTCTACCCTCCGAGTACAGACCTTCCGCACCTCTATACTCCGAATACGGACCTTCCATACCTCCACACTCCCTGAGTACAGACCTTCCCACACCTCCACACTCCGATTACAGACCTTCCCACACCTCCACACTCCCTGAGTACACACCTTCCGCACCTCCACACTCCGAGGACAGACTTTGCACACATCTAAACTCCGAGTACAGACCTTCCCACACCTCCATACTCAGAGTACAGACCTTCCCAACCTGCACACTCACTGAGTACATACCTTCCACACTTCCATACTCCGAGTACAGACCTTTCTAGACCGCCACACTCCGAGTACAGACCTTCCTACACCTCCACACTCCGATTACAGACCTTCCGCACCTCTATACTCCGAATACAGACCTTCCATACCTCCACACTCCCTGAGTGCAGACCTTCCCACACCTCCACACTCCGAGTAAAGATCGACCCACACGTCCACACTTCCTGGGTACAGACCTTCCTCACCTCCACACTCCCTGAGTACAGACCTTCCACACTTCCATACTCTGAGTACAAATCTTTCAACACCTCCACGCTCCCTGAGTGCAGACCTTCTTCACTTCCGCACCCCCGAGTACAGACCTTTCTACACTTCCACACCCCGAGTACAGACCTTCTGCACATTCACACACTGCGTACAGACATTCCGCACCTCCACACTCCCAGAGTACTGACCTTCCTGACCTCCACACTCCCTGACTACAGACCTTCTGGAACTTCACACTCTGAGTACAGACCTTCCGTACCTCCACACTCCCTGAGTACAAACCTTCCTCACCTCCATACTCCAAATACAGACTTTCCGCACCTCCACACTCCATGAGTACTGACCTTCCTACCTCCACACTCCGACTAAAGACCTTCCCACACCTCCACACTCCGAGTACAGACCTTCCGCACCTCTATACTCCGAATACAGACATTCCATACCTCCACACTCCGAATAGAGACTTTCCACACCTCCACACACCCTGAGTACAGACCTTCCTACACCTTCACACTCCGATACAGGCATTCCCACACTTCCACCCTCCGAATACAGACCTTCCGCACATCCATACTCCGAGTACAGATCAACCCACACCTCCACGCTCCCTGAGTACAGACCTTCCTCACCTCCAAACTCCCCGAGTATCGACCTTCCACACCTCCACACTCCCTGACTACAGACCTTCCTCACCTCCACACTCCGAGTACAGACCTTCCACACCTCCACACTCCCTGAGTACAGACCTTCTTCACCTCCACACTCCCTGAGTACAGACCTTCCACACCTCCACACTCCCTGAGTACAGACCTTCCCACACCTCCACACTCCAAGTACAGATCGACCCACATCTCCACACTTCCTGAGAACAGACCATTCCGCAACTCCACACTCGCTCAGTACAGACCTTCCGCACCTCCACACTCCGAATATAGACCTTCCCACACCTCCACATTCCGAGTACAGATCGACCCACACCTCCACACTCCCTGGGTTCAGCCCTTCCTCACCTCCACATTCCCTGAGTATAGAACTTCCTCACCTCCACACTTCAAATACAAACCTTCCAAACCTCCACACTCCCCGAGTACAGACCTTCCTCACCTCCACACTCGCTGAGTACAGACCTTACACACCTCCACACTCCGAGTACAGACCATCCCGCACCTCCACACTCCCAATACAGACCTTCCACACCTCCACACTCCGAGTACAGACCTTCCCGCACCTCCACACTCCCAATACAGACCTTCCACACCTCTACACTCCCTGAGTACAGACCTTCCCACATCTCCACACTCGCTGAGTACAGACCTTTCTCACCTCCACACTCCCTGAGTACAGACCTTCCACACATCCACACTGCATGTGTACAGACCTTCCACACCTCCACACTCCCCGAGTACAGACCCTCCAAACCTCCACACTCCCTGAATAGAGACCTTCCGCACCTCCACACTCCCTGAGTAAAGACCTTCCCACACATCCACATCTGAGTACAGACCTTCCCACACATCCACACTCCGAGTACAGACCTCCCGCTCCTCCACACTCCCTGAGTACAGACCTTACACACCTCCACACTCCCCGAGTACCGACCCTCCACACCTCCAGACTCCGAGAACAGACCTTACCACACCTCCACAGTCCGAGTACAGTCCTTCCCACAGCTCCACACTCCGAGAACAGACTTTCCGCACCTCCACACTCCGACTACAGACCTTCCCACACCTCCACACTCCGAGTACAGACCTTCCCACACCTCCACACTCCGAGTACAGGCCTTGCCACACTTCCACACTCCGAATACAGACCTTTCGCACATCGATACTCCGAGTACACATCAACCCACACCTTCACGCACCCTGAGTACAGACCTTCTGCACCTTCACGCTCTGCGTACAGACCTTCCAGAACTCCACACTCCCTGAGTACACACCTTCCGCACCTCCACATTCAGACTACAGACCTTCCCACACCTCCACACTCCGACTACAGACCTTCCCACACCTCCACACTCCGAGTACAGACCTTCCACACATCCAAACTCCGAGTACAGACGTTCCCACACCTCCATACTCAGAGTACAGACCTTTCTAGACCTCCACACTCCGAGTACAGACCTTCCCACACCTCCACACTCCGAGTACAGACCTTTCCACACCTCCACATTCAGACTACAGACCTTCCCACACCTCCACACTCCGACTACAGACCTTCCCACACCTCCACACTCCGAGTACAGACCTTCCACGCCTCCACACTCCCTGAGTACAGACCTTCCCACACCTCCACACTCCGAGTACAGACCTTCCCACACCGCCACACTCCGAGAACAGACCTTCCCACACCTCCACACTCCGAATACAGACCTTCCCACACCTCCACACTCTGAGTACAGATCGACCCACACCTCCACACTCCCTGGGTACAGCCCTTCCTCACCTCCACATTCCCTGAGTACAGACCTTCCTCACCTCCACATTCCCTGAGTACAGACCTTCCAGAACTCCTCACTCCGAGTACACACCGTCCGCACCTCCACACTCCGAGTACAGACCTTCCCACACCTCCATACTCAGAGTACAGACCTTCCGAACCGGCACACTCCCTTTGTACACACCTTCCACACTTCCATACTCCGAGTACAGACCTTTCTACACCTCCACACTCCCTGAGTACAGACACTCCTCACCTCCGCACACTCCGAGTACAGACCTTCCCACACCTCCACACCCCCTGAGTACAGACGTTCCGGACCATTATACTCTGAATACAGACCTTCCAAACCTCCACACTCCCAATACAGACTTTCCACACCTCCACACACCCTGAGTACAGACCTTCCCACAGCACCACACTCCCTGAGTACAGACCTTCCCACACCTCCACACTCCGAGTACAGACATTCCCACACCTCTACCCTCCGAGTACAGACCTTCCGCACCTCTATACTCCGAATACGGACCTTCCATACCTCCACACTCCCTGAGTACAGACCTTCCCACACCTCCACACTCCGATTACAGACCTTCCCACACCTCCACACTCCCTGAGTACACACCTTCCGCACCTCCACACTCCGAGGACAGACTTTGCACACATCTAAACTCCGAGTACAGACCTTCCCACACCTCCATACTCAGAGTACAGACCTTCCCAACCTGCACACTCACTGAGTACATACCTTCCACACTTCCATACTCCGAGTACAGACCTTTCTAGACCGCCACACTCCGAGTACAGACCTTCCTACACCTCCACACTCCGATTACAGACCTTCCGCACCTCTATACTCCGAATACAGACCTTCCATACCTCCACACTCCCTGAGTGCAGACCTTCCCACACCTCCACACTCCGAGTAAAGATCGACCCACACGTCCACACTTCCTGGGTACAGACCTTCCTCACCTCCACACTCCCTGAGTACAGACCTTCCACACTTCCATACTCTGAGTACAAATCTTTCAACACCTCCACGCTCCCTGAGTGCAGACCTTCTTCACTTCCGCACCCCCGAGTACAGACCTTTCTACACTTCCACACCCCGAGTACAGACCTTCTGCACATTCACACACTGCGTACAGACATTCCGCACCTCCACACTCCCAGAGTACTGACCTTCCTGACCTCCACACTCCCTGACTACAGACCTTCTGGAACTTCACACTCTGAGTACAGACCTTCCGTACCTCCACACTCCCTGAGTACAAACCTTCCTCACCTCCATACTCCAAATACAGACTTTCCGCACCTCCACACTCCATGAGTACTGACCTTCCTACCTCCACACTCCGACTAAAGACCTTCCCACACCTCCACACTCCGAGTACAGACCTTCCGCACCTCTATACTCCGAATACAGACATTCCATACCTCCACACTCCGAATAGAGACTTTCCACACCTCCACACACCCTGAGTACAGACCTTCCTACACCTTCACACTCCGATACAGGCATTCCCACACTTCCACCCTCCGAATACAGACCTTCCGCACATCCATACTCCGAGTACAGATCAACCCACACCTCCACGCTCCCTGAGTACAGACCTTCCTCACCTCCAAACTCCCCGAGTATCGACCTTCCACACCTCCACACTCCCTGACTACAGACCTTCCTCACCTCCACACTCCGAGTACAGACCTTCCACACCTCCACACTCCCTGAGTACAGACCTTCTTCACCTCCACACTCCCTGAGTACAGACCTTCCACACCTCCACACTCCCTGAGTACAGACCTTCCCACACCTCCACACTCCAAGTACAGATCGACCCACATCTCCACACTTCCTGAGAACAGACCATTCCGCAACTCCACACTCGCTCAGTACAGACCTTCCGCACCTCCACACTCCGAATATAGACCTTCCCACACCTCCACATTCCGAGTACAGATCGACCCACACCTCCACACTCCCTGGGTTCAGCCCTTCCTCACCTCCACATTCCCTGAGTATAGAACTTCCTCACCTCCACACTTCAAATACAAACCTTCCAAACCTCCACACTCCCCGAGTACAGACCTTCCTCACCTCCACACTCGCTGAGTACAGACCTTACACACCTCCACACTCCGAGTACAGACCATCCCGCACCTCCACACTCCCAATACAGACCTTCCACACCTCCACACTCCGAGTACAGACCTTCCCGCACCTCCACACTCCCAATACAGACCTTCCACACCTCTACACTCCCTGAGTACAGACCTTCCCACATCTCCACACTCGCTGAGTACAGACCTTTCTCACCTCCACACTCCCTGAGTACAGACCTTCCACACATCCACACTGCATGTGTACAGACCTTCCACACCTCCACACTCCCCGAGTACAGACCCTCCAAACCTCCACACTCCCTGAATAGAGACCTTCCGCACCTCCACACTCCCTGAGTAAAGACCTTCCCACACATCCACATCTGAGTACAGACCTTCCCACACATCCACACTCCGAGTACAGACCTTCCGCTCCTCCACACTCCCTGAGTACAGACCTTACACACCTCCACACTCCCCGAGTACCGACCCTCCACACCTCCAGACTCCGAGAACAGACCTTACCACACCTCCACAGTCCGAGTACAGTCCTTCCCACAGCTCCACACTCCGAGAACAGACTTTCCGCACCTCCACACTCCGACTACAGACCTTCCCACACCTCCACACTCCGAGTACAGACCTTCCCACACCTCCACACTCCGAGTACAGGCCTTGCCACACTTCCACACTCCGAATACAGACCTTTCGCACATCGATACTCCGAGTACACATCAACCCACACCTTCACGCACCCTGAGTACAGACCTTCTGCACCTTCACGCTCTGCGTACAGACCTTCCAGAACTCCACACTCCCTGAGTACACACCTTCCGCACCTCCACATTCAGACTACAGACCTTCCCACACCTCCACACTCCGACTACAGACCTTCCCACACCTCCACACTCCGAGTACAGACCTTCCACACATCCAAACTCCGAGTACAGACGTTCCCACACCTCCATACTCAGAGTACAGACCTTTCTAGACCTCCACACTCCGAGTACAGACCTTCCCACACCTCCACACTCCGAGTACAGACCTTTCCACACCTCCACATTCAGACTACAGACCTTCCCACACCTCCACACTCCGACTACAGACCTTCCCACACCTCCACACTCCGAGTACAGACCTTCCACACATCCAAACTCCGAGTACAGACGTTCCCACACCTCCATACTCAGAGTACAGACCTTTCTAGACCTCCACACTCCGAGTACAGACCTTCCTACACCTCCACACTCCGATTACAGACCTTCCGCACCTCTATACTCCGAATACAGACCTTCCATACCTCCACACTCACTGAGTACCGACCCTCCACACCTCCACACACCCAGAGTACAGACCTTCCTCACCACCACACTCCCTGAGTACAGACCTTACACACCTCCACAGTCCGAGTACAGACCTTCTGTACCTCCACACACCTTGAGTACAGACCTTCCACACCTCCACACTCCCTGAGTACAGACCTTCCCACACCTCCACACCCCGAGTAGAAACCTTCCCAACCCACACACTCCCTGAGTGCAGACCTTCCACATCTCCATACTCCGAGTACAGACCTTCCGACACCTCCACACTCCGAGTACAGACTTTCCGCACCTCCATACTTCGAATACAGACTTTCCATACCTCCACACTCGGAATACAGACCTTCAACACCTCCACACTCCCTGAGTACAGACCTTCCCACACCTCCACACTCCGAGTACAGACCTTCCCACACCTCCATACACCGAGTACAGAGCTTCCCACACCTCTACACTCCGAATACAGACCTTCCGCACCTCTATACTCCGAATACAGACCTTCCACACCTCCTCACTCCCTGAGTACAGACCTTCCCACACCTCCACACTCCGATTACAGAACTTCCCACACCTCCACACTCCGAATACAGACCTTCCACACCTCCACACTCCCTGAGTACAGACCTTCCCACACTTCCACACTCCGATTACAGAACTTCCCACACCTCCACACTCCGAGTACAAAGTTTCCGCACCTCCATGCTCCGAATACAGACATTCTACACATCCACACTCCGAATACAGACCTTCCATTCCTCCACACTCCCTGAGTACAGACCTTCCCACACCTCCACACTCCGAGTACAGATCGACCCACACCTCCACACTTCCTGGGTACAGACCTTCCTCACCTCCACATTCCCTGAGTACAGACTTTCCTCACCTCCACACTCCAAATACGAACCTTCCACACCTCCACACTCCCCGAGTACCGACCCACCACACCTCTACACTCCCCGAGTACCGACCCTCCTCACCTCCACACTCCCAGAGTACAGACCTTGCTCAGCACCACACTCCCTGAGTACAGCCCTTCCACAGCTCCACACTCCGAGTACAGACCTTACCACACCTCCATACTCCGAGTACAGACCTTCCCACACCTCTACACTCCGAATACAGACCTTCCGCACCTCCACACTCCGAATACAGACCTTCCATACCTCCACAATCCGAATACAGATTTTCCACACCTCCACACACCCTGAGTACAGACCTTCCCACACCTCCACACTCCCTGAGTACAGACCTTCCCACACCGCCACACTCCGAGTACAGACCTTCCCACACCTCCACACTCCGAATACAGACCTTCCCACACCTCCACACTCTGAGTACAGATCGACCCACACCTCCACACTCCCTGGGTACAGCCCTTCCTCACCTCCACATTCCCTGAGTACAGACCTTCCTCACCTCCACACTCCCTGAGTACAGACCTTCCAGAACTCCACACTCCGAGTACACACCGTCCGCACCTCCACACTCCGAGTACAGACCTTCCACACATCCAAACTCCGAGTACAGACCTTCCCACACCTCCATACTCAGAGTACAGACCTTCCTAACTGGCACACTCCCTGAGTACATACCTTCCACACATCCATACTCCGAGTACAGACCTTTCTCGACCTCCACACTCCGAGTACAGACCTTCCTCCACCTCCACACTCCGATTACAGACCTTCCGCACCTCTATACTCCGAATACAGACCTTCCATACCTCCACACTCCCTGAGTTCAGACATTCCCACACCTCCACACTCCGAATACAGACCTTCCCACACCTCCACACTCTGAGTACAGATCGACCCACACCTCCACACTCCCTGGGTGCAGCCCTTCCTCACCTCCACATTCCCTGAGTACAGACCTTCCTCACCTCCACACTCCCTGAGTACAGACCTTCCAGAACTCCACACTCCGAGTACACACCGTCCGCACCTCCACACTCCGAGTACAGACCTTCCACACATCCAAACTCCGAGTACAGACCTTCCCACACCTCCATACTCAGAGTACAGACCTTCCTAACTGGCACACTCCCTGAGTACATACCTTCCACACATCCATACTCCGAGTACAGACCTTTCTCGACCTCCACACTCCGAGTACAGACCTTCCTACACCTCCACACTCCGATTACAGACCTTCCGCACCTCTATACTCCGAATACAGACCTTCCATACCTCCACACTCCCTGAGTTCAGACCTTCCCACACCTCCACACTCCGAGTACAGATCGACCCACACCTCCACACTTTCTGGGTACAGACCTTCCTCACCTCCACACTCCAAATACAAACCTTCCACACCTCCAGACTCCCTGAGTGCAGACCTTCCTCACTTCCGCACCCCCGAGTACAGACGTTTCTACACTTCCACACCCCGAGTACAGACCTTCTGCACATTCACACACTGCGTACAGACATTCCGCACCTCCACACTCCCTGAGTACTGACCTTCCTCACCTCCACACTCCCTGACTACAGACCTTCTGGAACTTCACACTCTGAGTACAGACCTTCCGTACCTCCACACTCCCTGAGTACAAACCTTCCTCACCTCCACACTCCAAATACAGACCTTCCGCACCTCCACACTCCGTGAGTACTGAACTTCCTCACCTCCACACTCCGACTACAGACCTTCCCACACCTCCACACTCTGAGTACAG
The DNA here is from genome assembly GCF_030028105.1 of Mobula birostris. Classification (NCBI taxonomy): domain Eukaryota; kingdom Metazoa; phylum Chordata; class Chondrichthyes; order Myliobatiformes; family Myliobatidae; genus Mobula; species Mobula birostris. The sequence goes on from NW_027274648.1 coordinate 65,222, forward strand.
ACCTTCCGCACCTCTATACTCCGAATACAGACATTCCATACCTCCACACTCCGAATAGAGACTTTCCACACCTCCACACACCCTGAGTACAGACCTTCCTCACCTGCAAACTCCCCGAGTATCGACCTTCCACACCTCCACACTCCCTGAGTACAGACCTTCCTCACCTGCACACTCCGAGTACAGACCTTCCACACCTCCATACTCCGAGTACAGACCTTTCTACACCTCCACACCCCGAGTACAGACCTTCCACACCTCCACACTCCCTGAGTACAGACCTTCTTCACCTCCACACTCCCTGAGTACAGACTTTCCCACACCTCCATACTCCGAGTACAGATCGACCCACATCTCCACACTTCCTGAGTACAGAACATTCCGCAACTCCACACTCGCTCAGTACAGACCTTCTGCACCTCCACACTCCGAATATAGACCTTCCCAAACCTCCACATTCCGAGTACAGATCGACCCACACCTCCACACTCCCTGGGTTCAGCCCTTCCTCACCTCCACATTCCCTGAGTATAGAACTTCCTCACCTCCACACTTCAAATACAAACCATCCAAACCTCCACACTCCCCGAGTCCAGACCTTCCTCACCTCCACACTCCCTGATTACAGACATTACACACCTCCACACTCCGAGTACAGACCTTCCCGCACCTCCACACTCCCAATACAGACCTTCCACACCTCCACACTCCGAGTACAGACCTTCCCACACCTCTGTACTCCGAATACAGACATTCCACACCTCTACACTCCCTGAGTACAGACCTTCCCACACCTCCACACTCGCTGAGTACAGACCTTTCTCACCTCCACACTCCCTGAGTACAGACCTTCCACACCTCCACACACCCTGAGTACAGACCTTCGCACACCTCCACACTCCGAGTACAGGCATTCCCACACTTCCACACTCCGAATACAGACCTTCCGCACATCCATACTCCGAGTACAGATCAACCCACAGCTCCACGCTCCCTGAGTACAGACCTTCCACACATCCATACTCCGAGTACAGACCTTTCTACACCTCCACACCCCGAGTACAGACCTTCTTCACTTCCACACTCCGAGTACAGACCTTCCCACACCTCCACACTCCGAGTACAGAGCGACCCACATCTCCACACTTCCTGAGTACAGACCATCACGCAACTCCACACTCGCTCAGTAAAGACCTTCCGCACCTCCACACTCCGAATACAGACCTTCCCACACCTCCACATTCCGAGTACAGATCGACCCACACCTCCACACTCCCTGGGTTCAGCCCTTCCTCACCTCCACATTCCCTGAGTATAGAACTTCCTCACCTCCACACTTCAAATACAAATCTTCCAAACCTCCACACTCTCCGAGTACAGACCTTCCCGCACCTCCACACTCCCAATACAGACCTTCCACACCTCTACACTCCCTGAGTACAGACCTTCCCACATCTCCACACTCGCTGAGTACAGACCTTTCTCACCTCCACACTCCGAGTACAGACTTTCCGCACCTCCATACTTCGAATACAGACCTTCCATACCTCCACACTCCGAATACAGACCTTCAACACCTCCACACTCCCTGAGTACAGACCTTCCCACACCTCCACACTCCGAGTACAGACCTTCCCACACCTCCATACACCGAGTACAGAGCTTCCCACACCTCTACACTCCGAATACAGTCCTTCCGCACCTCTATACTCCGAATACAGACCTTCCATACCTCCACACTCCGAATACAGACCTTCCACACCTCCACACTCCCTGAGTACAGACCTTCCCACACCTCCACACTCCGATTACAGAACTTCCCACACCTCCACACTCCGAGTACAGACTTTCCGCACCTCCATGCTCCGAATACAGACATTCTACACATCCACACTCCGAATACAGACCTTCCATTCCTCCACACTCCCTGAGTACAGACCTTCCCACACCTCCACACTCCGAGTACAGATCGACCCCCACCTCCACACTCCGAGTACAGATCGACCCACACCTCCACACTTCCTGGGTACAGACCTTCCTCACCTCCACATTCCCTGAGTACAGACCTTCCTCACCTCCACACTCCAAATACGAACCTTCCACACGTCCAAACTCCCCGAGTACCGACCCTCCACACCTCCACACTCCCTGAGTACCGACCCTCCTCACCTCCACACTCCCAGAGTACAGACCTTGCTCAGCACCACACTCCCTGAGTACAGCCCTTCCACAGCTCCACACTCCAAGTACAGACCTTACCACACCTCCATACTCCGAGTACAGACCTTCCATACCTCCACAATCCGAATACAGACCTTCCCACACCTCCACACTCTGAGTACAGATCGACCCACACCTCCACACTCCCTGGGTACAGCCCTTCCTCACCTCCACATTCCCTGAGTACAGACCTTCCTCACCTCTACACTCCCTGAGTACAGACCTTCCAGAACTCCACACTCCGAGTACACACCGTCCGCACCTCCACACTCCGAGTACAGACTTTCCACACATCCAAAGTCCGAGTGCAGACCTGCCCACACCTTCATACTCAGAGTACAGACCTTCCTAACTGGCACACTCCCTGAGTACACACCTTCCACACTTCCATACTCCGAGTATTGACCTTTCTATACCTCCACACTCCCTGAGTACAGACACTCCTCACCTCTGCACACCCTGAGTACAGACCTTCCTAACCTACACACTCCTTGAGTACAGACATTCCAAATCTCCACACTCCCTGAGTATAGACCTTCCCACACCTCCACACTCCGAGTACAGACCTTCTCACACCTCCACACTCCGAGTACAGACGTTCCGGACCATTATACTCTGAATACAGACCTTCCAAACCTCCACACTCCCTGAGTACAGACCTTCCCACACCTCCACACTCCGAGTACAGACATACCCACACCTCTACACTCCGAGTAGAGACCTTCCGCACCTCTATACTCCGAATACGGACCTTCCATACCTCCACACTCCCTGAGTACAGACCTTCCCACACATCCACACTCCGATTACAGACCTTCCCACACCTCCACACTCCATGAGTACACACCTTCCGCACCTCCACACTCCGAGGACAGACCTTCCTACACCTCCACACTCCGATTACAGACCTTCCGCACCTCTATACTCCGAATACAGACCTTCCATACCTCCATACTCCCTGAGTTCAGACCTTCCCACACCTCCACACTCCGAGTACAGATCGACCCACACCTCCACACTTCCTGGGTACAGACCTTCCTCACCTCCACATTCCCTGAGTACAGACCTTCCTCACCTCCACACTCCAAATACGAACCTTCCACACCTCCACACTCCCCGAGTACCGACCCACCACACCTCCACACTCCCCGAGTACCGACCCTCCTCACCTCCACACTCCCAGAGTACAGACCTTGCTCAGCACCACACTCCCTGAGTACAGCCCTTCCACAGCTCCACACTCCGAGTACAGACCTTACCACACCTCCATACTCCGAGTACAGACCTTCCCACACCTCTACACTCCGAATACAGACCTTCCGCACCTCCACACTCCGAATACAGACCTTCCATACCTCCACAATCCGAATACAGATTTTCCACACCTCCACACACCCTGAGTACAGACCTTCCCACACCTCCACACTCCCTGAGTACAGACCTTCCCACACCGCCACACTCCGAGTACAGACCTTCCCACACCTCCACACTCCGAATACAGACCTTCCCACACCTCCACACTCTGAGTACAGATCGACCCACACCTCCACACTCCCTGGGTACAGCCCTTCCTCACCTCCACATTCCCTGAGTACAGACCTTCCTCACCTCCACACTCCCTGAGTACAGACCTTCCAGAACTCCACACTCCGAGTACACACCGTCCGCACCTCCACACTCCGAGTACAGACCTTCCACACATCCAAACTCCGAGTACAGACCTTCCCACACCTCCATACTCAGAGTACAGACCTTCCTAACTGGCACACTCCCTGAGTACATACCTTCCACACATCCATACTCCGAGTACAGACCTTTCTCGACCTCCACACTCCGAGTACAGACCTTCCTCCACCTCCACACTCCGATTACAGACCTTCCGCACCTCTATACTCCGAATACAGACCTTCCATACCTCCACACTCCCTGAGTTCAGACATTCCCACACCTCCACACTCCGAATACAGACCTTCCCACACCTCCACACTCTGAGTACAGATCGACCCACACCTCCACACTCCCTGGGTACAGCCCTTCCTCACCTCCACATTCCCTGAGTACAGACCTTCCTCACCTCCACACTCCCTGAGTACAGACCTTCCAGAACTCCACACTCCGAGTACACACCGTCCGCACCTCCACACTCCGAGTACAGACCTTCCACACATCCAAACTCCGAGTACAGACCTTCCCACACCTCCATACTCAGAGTACAGACCTTCCTAACTGGCACACTCCCTGAGTACATACCTTCCACACATCCATACTCCGAGTACAGACCTTTCTCGACCTCCACACTCCGAGTACAGACCTTCCTACACCTCCACACTCCGATTACAGACCTTCCGCACCTCTATACTCCGAATACAGACCTTCCATACCTCCACACTCCCTGAGTTCAGACCTTCCCACACCTCCACACTCCGAGTACAGATCGACCCACACCTCCACACTTTCTGGGTACAGACCTTCCTCACCTCCACACTCCAAATACAAACCTTCCACACCTCCAGACTCCCTGAGTGCAGACCTTCCTCACTTCCGCACCCCCGAGTACAGACGTTTCTACACTTCCACACCCCGAGTACAGACCTTCTGCACATTCACACACTGCGTACAGACATTCCGCACCTCCACACTCCCTGAGTACTGACCTTCCTCACCTCCACACTCCCTGACTACAGACCTTCTGGAACTTCACACTCTGAGTACAGACCTTCCGTACCTCCACACTCCCTGAGTACAAAGCTTCCTCACCTCCACACTCCAAATACAGACCTTCCGCACCTCCACACTCCGTGAGTACTGACCTTCCTCACCTCCACACTCCGACTACAGACCTTCCCACACCTCCACACTCTGAGTACAGACCTTCCGCACCTCTATACTCCGAATACAGACATTCCATACCTCCACACTCCGAATAGAGACTTTCCACACCTCCACACACCCTGAGTACAGACCTTCCTACACCTTCACACTCCGATACAGGCATTCCCACACTTCCACACTCCGAATACAGACCTTCCGCACATCCATACTCCCAGTACAGATCAACCCACACCTCCACGCTCCCTGATTACAGACCTTCCTCACCTGCAAACTCCCCGAGTATCGACCTTCCACACCTCCACACTCCCTGAGTACAGACCTTCCTCACCTGCACACTCCGAGTACAGACCTTCCACACCTCCATACTCCGAGTACAGACCTTCTTCACCTCCACACTCCCTGAGTACAGACCTTCCACACCTCCACACTCCCTGAGTACAGACCTTCTTCACCTCCACACTCCCTGAGTCCTGACTTTCCCACACCTCCATACTCCGAGTACAGATCGACCCACATCTCCACACTTCCTGAGTACAGAACATTCCGCAACTCCACACTCGCTCAGTACAGACCTTCTGCACCTCCACACTCCGAATATAGACCTTCCCAAACCTCCACATTCCGAGTACAGATCGACCCACACCTCCACACTCCCTGGGTTCAGCCCTTCCTCACCTCCACATTCCCTGAGTATAGAACTTCCTCACCTCCACACTTCAAATACAAACCATCCAAACCTCCACACTCCCCGAGTCCAGACCTTCCTCACCTCCACACTCCCTGATTACAGACATTACACACCTCCACACTCCGAGTACAGACCTTCCCGCACCTCCACACTCCCAATACAGACCTTCCACACCTCCACACTCCGAGTACAGACCTTCCCACACCTCTGTACTCCGAATACAGACATTCCACACCTCTACACTCCCTGAGTACAGACCTTCCCACACCTCCACACTCGCTGAGTACAGACCTTTCTCACCTCCACACTCCCTGAGTACAGACCTTCCACACCTCCACACACCCTGAGTACAGACCTTCGCACACCTCCACACTCCGAGTACAGGCATTCCCACACTTCCACACTCCGAATACAGACCTTCCGCACATCCATACTCCGAGTACAGATCAACCCACAGCTCCACGCTCCCTGAGTACAGACCTTCCACACATCCATACTCCGAGTACAGACCTTTCTACACCTCCACACCCCGAGTACAGACCTTCTTCACTTCCACACTCCGAGTACAGACCTTCCCACACCTCCACACTCCGAGTACAGAGCGACCCACATCTCCACACTTCCTGAGTACAGACCATCACGCAACTCCACACTCGCTCAGTAAAGACCTTCCGCACCTCCACACTCCGAATACAGACCTTCCCACACCTCCACATTCCGAGTACAGATCGACCCACACCTCCACACTCCCTGGGTTCAGCCCTTCCTCACCTCCACATTCCCTGAGTATAGAACTTCCTCACCTCCACACTTCAAATACAAATCTTCCAAACCTCCACACTCTCCGAGTACAGACCTTCCCGCACCTCCACACTCCCAATACAGACCTTCCACACCTCTACACTCCCTGAGTACAGACCTTCCCACATCTCCACACTCGCTGAGTACAGACCTTTCTCACCTCCACACTCCGAGTACAGATTTTCCGCACCTCCATACTTCGAATACAGACCTTCCATACCTCCACACTCCGAATACAGAGCTTCCCACACCTCTACACTCCGAATACAGTCCTTCCGCACCTCTATACTCCGAATACAGACCTTCCATACCTCCACACTCCGAATACAGACCTTCCACACCTCCACACTCCCTGAGTACAGACCTTCCCACACCTCCACACTCCGATTACAGAACTTCCCACACCTCCACACTCCGAGTACAGACTTTCCGCACCTCCATGCTCCGAATACAGACATTCTACACATCCACACTCCGAATACAGACCTTCCATTCCTCCACACTCCCTGAGTACAGACCTTCCCACACCTCCACACTCCGAGTACAGATCGACCCCCACCTCCACACTCCGAGTACAGATCGACCCACACCTCCACACTTCCTGGGTACAGACCTTCCTCACCTCCACATTCCCTGAGTACAGACCTTCCTCACCTCCACACTCCAAATACGAACCTTCCACACGTCCAAACTCCCCGAGTACCGACCCTCCACACCTCCACACTCCCTGAGTACCGACCCTCCTCACCTCCACACTCCCAGAGTACAGACCTTGCTCAGCACCACACTCCCTGAGTACAGCCCTTCCACAGCTCCACACTCCAAGTACAGACCTTACCACACCTCCATACTCCGAGTACAGACCTTCCATACCTCCACAATCCGAATACAGACCTTCCCACACCTCCACACTCTGAGTACAGATCGACCCACACCTCCACACTCCCTGGGTACAGCCCTTCCTCACCTCCACATTCCCTGAGTACAGACCTTCCTCACCTCTACACTCCCTGAGTACAGACCTTCCAGAACTCCACACTCCGAGTACACACCGTCCGCACCTCCACACTCCGTGTACAGACTTTCCACACATCCAAAGTCCGAGTGCAGACCTGCCCACACCTTCATACTCAGAGTACAGACCTTCCTAACTGGCACACTCCCTGAGTACACACCTTCCACACTTCCATACTCCGAGTATTGACCTTTCTATACCTCCACACTCCCTGAGTACAGACACTCCTCACCTCTGCACACCCTGAGTACAGACCTTCCTAACCTACACACTCCTTGAGTACAGACATTCCAAATCTCCACACTCCCTGAGTATAGACCTTCCCACACCTCCACACTCCGAGTACAGACCTTCTCACACCTCCACACTCCGAGTACAGACGTTCCGGACCATTATACTCTGAATACAGACCTTCCAAACCTCCACACTCCCTGAGTACAGACCTTCCCACACCTCCACACTCCGAGTACAGACATACCCACACCTCTACACTCCGAGTAGAGACCTTCCGCACCTCTATACTCCGAATACGGACCTTCCATACCTCCACACTCCCTGAGTACAGACCTTCCCACACATCCACACTCCGATTACAGACCTTCCCACACCTCCACACTCCATGAGTACACACCTTCCGCACCTCCACACTCCGAGGACAGACCTTCCTACACCTCCACACTCCGATTACAGACCTTCCGCACCTCTATACTCCGAATACAGACCTTCCATACCTCCATACTCCCTGAGTTCAGACCTTCCCACACCTCCACACTCCGAGTACAGATCGACCCACACCTCCACACTTCCTGGGTACAGACCTTCCTCACCTCCACATTCCCTGAGTACAGACCTTCCTCACCTCCACACTCCAAATACAAACCTTCCACACCTCCACACTCCCCGAGTACCAACCCTCCACACCGCCACACTCCCAGAGTACAGACCTTCCTCACCACAACACTCCGAGTACAGACCTTACACACCTCAACACTCCGAGTACAGACCTTACCACACCTCCACAGTCAGAGTACAGACCTTCTGTACCTCCACACACCTTGAGTACAGATCTTCCAGAACTCCACACTCCGAGTACACACCTTCCGCACATCCACACTCCGAGTACAGACCATCCTCACCTCCGCACCCCGAGTACAGACCGTTCGAACCTCCACACTCCGAATACAGACCTTCCTCACCTCCACACTCCCTGAGTACAGACCTTCCAGAACTCCTGAGTACAGACACTCCTCACCTCCGCACACACTGAGTACAGACCGTCCTAACCTACACACTCCCTGAGTACAGACATTCCAAATCTCCACACTCCCTGAGTATAGACCTTCCAACACCTCCACACTCCGAGTACAGACCTTCCCACACCTCCACACTCCGAGTACAGACCATCCCACACCTCCACACTCCGAGTACAGACGTTCCGGACCATTATACTCTGAATACAGACCTTCCGCACCTCTATACTCCGAATACAGACCTTCCATACCTCCACACTCCCTGAATATGGACCTTCCCACACCTCCACACTCCGAGTACACACCGTCCGCACCTCCACACTCCGAGTACAGACTTTCCACACATCCAAAGTCCGAGTACAGACCTTCCCAAACCTCCATACTCAGAGTACAGACCTTCCTAACCGGCACACTCCCTGAGTACAGACCTTCCACACTTCCATACTCCGAGTACAGACCTTTCTACACCTCCACAACCCGAGTAAAGACCTTCTTCACTTCCACACTCCCTGAGTACAGACCTTCCCACACCTCCACACTCCGAGTACAGATCAACCCACACCTCCACGCTCCCTGAGTACAGACCTTCTGCACCTTCACGCTCTGCGTACAGACCTTCCAGAACTCCACACTCCCTGAGTACACACCTTCCGCAGCTCCACACTCCGAGGACAGACTTTCCACACATCCAAACTCCGAGTACAGACCTTCCACACTTCCATACTCAGAGTACAGACCTTCCTAACCTGCAGACTCCGAGTACAGACCTTCCTACACCTCCACACTCCGATTGCAGACCTTCCGCACCTCTATACTCCGAATACAAACCTTCCATACCTCCACACTCCCTGAGTACAGACCTTACCACACCTCCACACTCCGAGAACAGATCGACCCACACCTCCACACTTCCTGGGTACAGACCTTCCTCACCTCCACATTCCCTGAGTACAGATCTTCCTCACCTCCACACTCCTAATACAAACCTTCCACACCTCCACACTCCCCGAATACCGACCCTCCACACCTCCACACTCCCAGAGTACAGACCTTCCTCACCACCACACTCCCTGAGTACAGAGCTTCCACACCTCCATACTCCGAGTACAGACCTTTCTACACCTCCACACCCCGAGTACAGACCTTCTGCACATTCACACTCTGCGTACAGACCTTCCGCACCTCCACACTCCCTGAGTACTGACCTTCCTCACCTCCACACTCCGATTACAGACCTTCTGGAACTTCACACTCTGAGTACAGACCTTCCGTACCTCCACACTCCCTGAGTACAAACCTTCCTCACCTCCACACTCCAAATACAAACATTCTGCTCCTCCACACTCCCTGAGTACAAATCTTCCAGAACTCCACACTCCGAGTACACACCGTCCGCACCTCCATACTCAGAGTACAGACCTTCCTAACCGGCACACTCCCTGAGTACACACCTTCCACACTTCCATACTCCGAGTACAGACCTTTCTACACCTCCACACTCCCTGAGTACAGACACTCCTCACCTCCGCACACCCTGAGTACAGACCTTCCAAACCTACACACTCCCTGAGTACAGACATTCCAAATCACCACACTCTCTGAGTACAGACCTACCAACACCTCCACACTCCGTGTACAGACCTTACACACCTCCACACTCCCCGAGTACCGACCCTCCACACCTCCATACTCCCTGAGTGCAGACCTTCCCACACCTCCACACTCCGAGTAAAGATCGACCCACACGTCCACACTTCCTGGGTACAGACCTTCCTCACCTCCACACTCCCTGAGTACAGACCTTCCACACTTCCATACTCTGAGTACAGATCTTTCTACACCTCCACACTCCCTGAGTGCAGACCTTCTTCACTTCCGCACCACCGAGTACAGACCTTTCTACACTTCCACACCCCGAGTACAGACCTTCTGCACATTCACACACTGCGTACAGACATTCCGCACCTCCACACTCCCTGAGTACTGACCTTCCTCACCTCCACACTCCCTGACTACAGACCTTCTGGAACTTCACACTCTGAGTACAAACCTTCCTCACCTCCACACTCCAAATACAGACTTTCCGCACCTCCACACTCCATGAGTACTGAACTTCCTCACCTCCACACTCCAACTACAGACCTTCCCACACCTCCACACTCCGAGTACAGACCTTCCGCATCTCTATACTCCGAATACAGACAATCCATACCTCCACACTCCGAATAGAGACTTTCCACACCTCCACACACCCTGAGTACAGACCTTCCTACACCTTCACACTCCGATACAGGCATTCCCACACTTCCACACTCCGAATACAGACCTTCCGCACATCCATACTCCCAGTACAGATCAACCCACACCTCCACGCTCCCTGAGTACAGACCTTCCTCACCTCCAAACTCCCCGAGTATCGACCTTCCACACCTCCACACTCCCTGAGTACAGACCTTCCTCACCTCCACACTCCGAGTACAGACCTTCCACACCTCCATACTCCGAGTACAGACCTTTCTACACCTCCACACCCCGAGTACAGACCTTCCACACCTCCACACTCCCTGAGTACAGACCTTCTTCACCTCCACACTCCCTGAGTACAGACCTTCCCACACCTCCACACTCCGAGTACAGATCGACCCACATCTCCACACTTCCTGAGAACAGACCATTCCGCAACTCCACACTCGCTCAGTACAGACCTTCCGCACCTCCACACTCCGAATATAGACCTTCCCACACCTCCACATTCCGAGTACAGATCGACCCACACCTCCACACTCCCTGGGTTCAGCCCTTCCTCACCTCCACATTCCCTGAGTATAGAACTTCCTCACCTCCACACTTCAAATACAAACCTTCCAAACCTCCACACTCCCCGAGTACAGACCTTCCTCACCTCCACACTCGCTGAGTACAGACCTTACACACCTCCACACTCCGAGTACAGACCATCCCGCACCTCCACACTCCCAATACAGACCTTCCACACCTCCACACTCCGAGTACAGACCTTCCCGCACCTCCACACTCCCAATACAGACCTTCCACACCTCTACACTCCCTGAGTACAGACCTTCCCACATCTCCACACTCGCTGAGTACAGACTTTTTTCACCTCCACACTCCCTGAGTACAGACCTTCCACACATCCACACTGCATGTGTACAGACCTTCCACACCTCCACACTCCCCGAGTACAGACCCTCCAAACCTCCACACTCCCTGAATAGAGACCTTCCGCACCTCCACACTCCCTGAGTAAAGACCTTCCCACACATCCACATCTGAGTACAGACCTTCCCACACATCCACACTCCGAGTACAGACCTTCCGCTCCTCCACACTCCCTGAGTACAGACCTTACACACCTCCACACTCCCCGAGTACCGACCCTCCACACCTCCAGACTCCGAGAACAGACCTTACCACACCTCCACAGTCCGAGTACAGTCCTTCCCACAGCTCCACACTCCGAGAACAGACTTTCCGCACCTCCACACTCCGACTACAGACCTTCCCACACCTCCACACTCCGAGTACAGACCTTCCCACACCTCCACACTCCGAGTACAGGCCTTGCCACACTTCCACACTCCGAATACAGACCTTTCGCACATCGATACTCCGAGTACACATCAACCCACACCTTCACGCACCCTGAGTACAGACCTTCTGCACCTTCACGCTCTGCGTACAGACCTTCCAGAACTCCACACTCCCTGAGTACACACCTTCCGCACCTCCACACTCCGACTACAGACCTTCCCACACCTCCACATTCAGACTACAGACCTTCCCACACCTCCACACTCCGACTACAGACCTTCCCACACCTCCACACTCCGAGTACAGACCTTCCACACATCCAAACTCCGAGTACAGACGTTCCCACACCTCCATACTCAGAGTACAGACCTTTCTAGACCTCCACACTCCGAGTACAGACCTTCCTACACCTCCACACTCCGATTACAGACCTTCCGCACCTCTATACTCCGAATACAGACCTTCCATACCTCCACACTCACTGAGTACCGACCCTCCACACCTCCACACACCCAGAGTACAGACCTTCCTCACCACCACACTCCCTGAGTACAGACCTTACACACCTCCACACTCCGAGTACAGACCTTACCACACCTCCACAGTCCGAGTACAGACCTTCTGTACCTCCACACACCTTGAGTACAGACCTTCCACACCTCCACACTCCCTGAGTACAGACCTTCCCACACCTCCACACCCCCTGAGTAGAAACCTTCCCAACCCACACACTCCCTGAGTGCAGACCTTCCACATCTCCATACTCCGAGTACAGACCTTCCCACACCTCCACACTCCGAGTACAGACTTTCCGCACCTCCATACTTCGAATACAGACCTTCCATACCTCCACACTCGGAATACAGACCTTCAACACCTCCACACTCCCTGAGTACAGACCTTCCCACACCTCCACACTCCGAGTACAGACCTTCCCACACCTCCATACACCGAGTACAGAGCTTCCCACACCTCTACACTCCGAATACAGACCTTCCGCACCTCTATACTCCGAATACAGACCTTCCACACCTCCACACTCCCTGAGTACAGACCTACCCACACCTCCACACTCCGATTACAGAACTTCCCACACCTCCACACTCCGAATACAGACCTTCCACACCTCCACACTCCCTGAGTACAGACCTTCCCACACTTCCACACTCCGATTACAGAACTTCCCACACCTCCACACTCCGAGTACAAAGTTTCCGCACCTCCATGCTCCGAATACAGACATTCTACACATCCACACTCCGAATACAGACCTTCCATTCCTCCACACTCCCTGAGTACAGACCTTCCCACACCTCCACACTCCGAGTACAGATCGACCCACACCTCCACACTTCCTGGGTACAGACCTTCCTCACCTCCACATTCCCTGAGTACAGACTTTCCTCACCTCCACACTCCAAATACGAACCTTCCACACCTCCACACTCCCCGAGTACCGACCCACCACACCTCCACACTCCCCGAGTACCGACCCTCCTCACCTCCACACTCCCAGAGTACAGACCTTGCTCAGCACCACACTCCCTGAGTACAGCCCTTCCACAGCTCCACACTCCGAGTACAGACCTTACCACAGCTCCATACTCCGAGTATAGACCTTCCCACACATCTACACTCCGAATACAGACATTCCGCACCTCCACACTCCAAATACAGACCTTCCATACCTCCACAATCCGAATACAGATTTTCCACACCTCCACACACCCTGAGTACAGACCTTCCCACACCTCCACACTCCCTGAGTACAGACCTTCCCACACCGCCACACTCCGAGTACAGACCCTCCCACACCTCCACACTCCGAATACAGACCTTCCCACACCTCCACACTCTGAGTACAGATCGACCCACACCTCCACACTCCCTGGGTACAGCCCTTCCTCACCTCCACATTCCCTGAGTACAGACCTTCCTCACCTCCACACTCCCTGAGTACAGACCTTCCAGAACTCCACACTCCGAGTACACACCGTCCGCACCTCCACACTCCGAGTACAGACCTTCCACACATCCAAACTCCGAGTACAGACCTTCCCACACCTCCATACTCAGAGTACAGACCTTCCTAACTGGCACACTCCCTGAGTACATACCTTCCACACATCCATACTCCGAGTACAGACCTTTCTCGACCTCCACACTCCGAGTACAGACCTTCCTCCACCTCCACACTCCGATTACAGACCTTCCGCACCTCTATACTCCGAATACAGACCTTCCATACCTCCACACTCCCTGAGTTCAGACATTCCCACACCTCCACACTCCGAATACAGACCTTCCCACACCTCCACACTCTGAGTACAGATCGACCCACACCTCCACACTCCCTGGGTACAGCCCTTCCTCACCTCCACATTCCCTGAGTACAGACCTTCCTCACCTCCACACTCCCTGAGTACAGACCTTCCAGAACTCCACACTCCGAGTACACACCATCCGCACCTCCACACTCTGAGTACAGACCTTCCACACATCCAAACTCCGAGTACAGACCTTCCCACACCTCCATACTCAGAGTACAGACCTTCCTAACTGGCACACTCCCTGAGTACATACCTTCCACACATCCATACTCCGAGTACAGACCTTTCTCGACCTCCACACTCCGAGTACAGACCTTCCTACACCTCCACACTCCGATTACAGACCTTCCGCACCTCTATACTCCGAATACAGACCTTCCATACCTCCACACTCCCTGAGTTCAGACCTTCCCACACCTCCACACTCCGAGTACAGATCGACCCACACCTCCACACTTTCTGGGTACAGACCTTCCTCACCTCCACACTCCAAATACAAACCTTCCACACCTCCACACTCCCTGAGTGCAGACCTTCCTCACTTCCGCACCCCCGAGTACAGACGTTTCTACACTTCCACACCCCGAGTACAGACCTTCTGCACATTCACACACTGCGTACAGACATTCCGCACCTCCACACTCCCTGAGTACTGACCTTCCTCACCTCCACACTCCCTGACTACAGACCTTCTGGAACTTCACACTCTGAGTACAGACCTTCCGTACCTCCACACTCCCTGAGTACAAACCTTCCTCACCTCCACACTCCAAATACAGACCTTCCGCACCTCCACACTCCGTGAGTACTGACCTTCCTCACCTCCACACTCCGACTACAGACCTTCCCACACCTCCACACTCTGAGTACAGACCTTCCGCACCCCTATACTCCGAATACAGACATTCCATACCTCCACACTCCGAATAGAGACTTTCCACACCTCCACACACCCTGAGTACAGACCTTCCTACACCTTCACACTCCGATACAGGCATTCCCACACTTCCACACTCCGAATACAGACCTTCCGCACATCCATACTCCCAGTACAGATCAACCCACACCTCCACGCTCCCTGATTACAGACCTTCCTCACCTCCAAACTCCCCGAGTATCGACCTTCCACACCTCCACACTCCCTGAGTACAGACCTTCCTCACCTGCACACTCCGAGTACAGACCTTCCACACCTCCATACTCCGAGTACAGACCTTTCTACACCTCCACACCCCGAGTACAGACCTTCCACACCTCCACACTCCCTGAGTACAGACCTTCTTCACCTCCACACTCCCTGAGTACAGACTTTCCCACACCTCCATACTCCGAGTACAGATCGACCCACATCTCCACACTTCCTGAGTACAGAACATTCCGCAACTCCACACTCGCTCAGTACAGACCTTCTGCACCTCCACACTCCGAATATAGACCTTCCCAAACCTCCACATTCCGAGTACAGATCGACCCACACCTCCACACTCCCTGGGTTCAGCCCTTCCTCACCTCCACATTCCCTGAGTATAGAACTTCCTCACCTCCACACTTCAAATACAAACCATCCAAACCTCCACACTCCCCGAGTCCAGACCTTCCTCACCTCCACACTCCCTGATTACAGACATTACACACCTCCACACTCCGAGTACAGACCTTCCCGCACCTCCACACTCCCAATACAGACCTTCCACACCTCCACACTCCGAGTACAGACCTTCCCACACCTCTGTACTCCGAATACAGACATTCCACACCTCTACACTCCCTGAGTACAGACCTTCCCACACCTCCACACTCGCTGAGTACAGACCTTTCTCACCTCCACACTCCCTGAGTACAGACCTTCCACACCTCCACACACCCTGAGTACAGACCTTCGCACACCTCCACACTCCGAGTACAGGCATTCCCACACTTCCACACTCCGAATACAGACCTTCCGCACATCCATACTCCGAGTACAGATCAACCCACAGCTCCACGCTCCCTGAGTACAGACCTTCCACACATCCATACTCCGAGTACAGACCTTTCTACACCTCCACACCCCGAGTACAGACCTTCTTCACTTCCACACTCCCTGAGTACAGACCTTCCCACACCTCCACACTCCGAGTACAGAGCGACCCACATCTCCACACTTCCTGAGTACAGACCATCACGCAACTCCACACTCGCTCAGTAAAAACCTTCCGCACCTCCACACTCCGAATACAGACCTTCCCACACCTCCACATTCCGAGTACAGATCGACCCACACCTCCACACTCCCTGGGTTCAGCCCTTCCTCACCTCCACATTCCCTGAGTATAGAACTTCCTCACCTCCACACTTCAAATACAAATCTTCCAAACCTCCACACTCTCCGAGTACAGACCTTCCCGCACCTCCACACTCCCAATACAGACCTTCCACACCTCTACACTCCCTGAGTACAGACCTTCCCACATCTCCACACTCGCTGAGTACAGACCTTTCTCACCTCCACACTCCGAGTACAGACTTTCCGCACCTCCATACTTCGAATACAGACCTTCCATACCTCCACACTCCGAATACAGACCTTCAACACCTCCACACTCCCTGAGTACAGACCTTCCCACACCTCCACACTCCGAGTACAGACCTTCCCATACCTCCATACACCGAGTACAGAGCTTCCCACACCTCTACACTCCGAATACAGTCCTTCCGCACCTCTATACTCCGAATACAGACCTTCCATACCTCCACACTCCGAATACAGACCTTCCTCACCTCCAAACTCCCCGAGTATCGACCTTCCACACCTCCACACTCCCTGAGTACAGACCTTCCTCACCTCCACACTCCGAGTACAGACCTTCCACACCTCCATACTCCGAGTACAGACCTTTCTACACCTCCACACCCCGAGTACAGACCTTCCACACCTCCACACTCCCTGAGTACAGACCTTCTTCACCTCCACACTCCCTGAGTACAGACCTTCCACACCTCCACACTCCCTGAGTACAGACCTTCCCACACCTCCACACTCCAAGTACAGATCGACCCACATCTCCACACTTCCTGAGAACAGACCATTCCGCAACTCCACACTCGCTCAGTACAGACCTTCCGCACCTCCACACTCCGAATATAGACCTTCCCACACCTCCACATTCCGAGTACAGATCGACCCACACCTCCACACTCCCTGGGTTCAGCCCTTCCTCACCTCCACATTCCCTGAGTATAGAACTTCCTCACCTCCACACTTCAAATACAAACCTTCCAAACCTCCACACTCCCCGAGTACAGACCTTCCTCACCTCCACACTCGCTGAGTACAGACCTTACACACCTCCACACTCCGAGTACAGACCATCCCGCACCTCCACACTCCCAATACAGACCTTCCACACCTCCACACTCCGAGTACAGACCTTCCCGCACCTCCACACTCCCAATACAGACCTTCCACACCTCTACACTCCCTGAGTACAGACCTTCCCACATCTCCACACTCGCTGAGTACAGACCTTTCTCACCTCCACACTCCCTGAGTACAGACCTTCCACACATCCACACTGCATGTGTACAGACCTTCCACACCTCCACACTCCCCGAGTACAGACCCTCCAAACCTCCACACTCCCTGAATAGAGACCTTCCGCACCTCCACACTCCCTGAGTAAAGACCTTCCCACACATCCACATCTGAGTACAGACCTTCCCACACATCCACACTCCGAGTACAGACCTTCCGCTCCTCCACACTCCCTGAGTACAGACCTTACACACCTCCACACTCCCCGAGTACCGACCCTCCACACCTCCAGACTCCGAGAACAGACCTTACCACACCTCCACAGTCCGAGTACAGTCCTTCCCACAGCTCCACACTCCGAGAACAGACTTTCCGCACCTCCACACTCCGACTACAGACCTTCCCACACCTCCACACTCCGAGTACAGACCTTCCCACACCTCCACACTCCGAGTACAGGCCTTGCCACACTTCCACACTCCGAATACAGACCTTTCGCACATCGATACTCCGAGTACACATCAACCCACACCTTCACGCACCCTGAGTACAGACCTTCTGCACCTTCACGCTCTGCGTACAGACCTTCCAGAACTCCACACTCCCTGAGTACACACCTTCCGCACCTCCACACTCCGACTACAGACCTTCCCACACCTCCACACTCCGAGTACAGACCTTCCCACACCTCCACATTCAGACTACAGACCTTCCCACACCTCCACACTCCGACTACAGACCTTCCCACACCTCCACACTCCGAGTACAGACCTTCCACACATCCAAACTCCGAGTACAGACGT
This sequence comes from Mobula birostris, assembly GCF_030028105.1. Lineage (NCBI taxonomy): Eukaryota > Metazoa > Chordata > Chondrichthyes > Myliobatiformes > Myliobatidae > Mobula > Mobula birostris. The sequence goes on from NW_027274648.1 coordinate 84,227, forward strand.
TCCCACACCTCCATACTCAGAGTACAGACCTTTCTAGACCTCCACACTCCGAGTACAGACCTTCCTACACCTCCACACTCCGATTACAGACCTTCCGCACCTCTATACTCCGAATACAGACCTTCCATACCTCCACACTCACTGAGTACCGACCCTCCACACCTCCACACACCCAGAGTACAGACCTTCCTCACCACCACACTCCCTGAGTACAGACCTTACACACCTCCACACTCCGAGTACAGACCTTACCACACCTCCACAGTCCGAGTACAGACCTTCTGTACCTCCACACACCTTGAGTACAGACCTTCCACACCTCCACACTCCCTGAGTACAGACCTTCCCACACCTCCACACCCCCTGAGTAGAAACCTTCCCAACCCACACACTCCCTGAGTGCAGACCTTCCACATCTCCATACTCCGAGTACAGACCTTCCCACACCTCCACACTCCGAGTACAGACTTTCCGCACCTCCATACTTCGAATACAGACCTTCCATACCTCCACACTCGGAATACAGACCTTCAACACCTCCACACTCCCTGAGTACAGACCTTCCCACACCTCCACACTCCGAGTACAGACCTTCCCACACCTCCATACACCGAGTACAGAGCTTCCCACACCTCTACACTCCGAATACAGACCTTCCGCACCTCTATACTCCGAATACAGACCTTCCACACCTCCACACTCCCTGAGTACAGACCTACCCACACCTCCACACTCCGATTACAGAACTTCCCACACCTCCACACTCCGAATACAGACCTTCCACACCTCCACACTCCCTGAGTACAGACCTTCCCACACTTCCACACTCCGATTACAGAACTTCCCACACCTCCACACTCCGAGTACAAAGTTTCCGCACCTCCATGCTCCGAATACAGACATTCTACACATCCACACTCCGAATACAGACCTTCCATTCCTCCACACTCCCTGAGTACAGACCTTCCCACACCTCCACACTCCGAGTACAGATCGACCCACACCTCCACACTTCCTGGGTACAGACCTTCCTCACCTCCACATTCCCTGAGTACAGACTTTCCTCACCTCCACACTCCAAATACGAACCTTCCACACCTCCACACTCCCCGAGTACCGACCCACCACACCTCCACACTCCCCGAGTACCGACCCTCCTCACCTCCACACTCCCAGAGTACAGACCTTGCTCAGCACCACACTCCCTGAGTACAGCCCTTCCACAGCTCCACACTCCGAGTACAGACCTTACCACAGCTCCATACTCCGAGTATAGACCTTCCCACACATCTACACTCCGAATACAGACATTCCGCACCTCCACACTCCAAATACAGACCTTCCATACCTCCACAATCCGAATACAGATTTTCCACACCTCCACACACCCTGAGTACAGACCTTCCCACACCTCCACACTCCCTGAGTACAGACCTTCCCACACCGCCACACTCCGAGTACAGACCCTCCCACACCTCCACACTCCGAATACAGACCTTCCCACACCTCCACACTCTGAGTACAGATCGACCCACACCTCCACACTCCCTGGGTACAGCCCTTCCTCACCTCCACATTCCCTGAGTACAGACCTTCCTCACCTCCACACTCCCTGAGTACAGACCTTCCAGAACTCCACACTCCGAGTACACACCGTCCGCACCTCCACACTCCGAGTACAGACCTTCCACACATCCAAACTCCGAGTACAGACCTTCCCACACCTCCATACTCAGAGTACAGACCTTCCTAACTGGCACACTCCCTGAGTACATACCTTCCACACATCCATACTCCGAGTACAGACCTTTCTCGACCTCCACACTCCGAGTACAGACCTTCCTCCACCTCCACACTCCGATTACAGACCTTCCGCACCTCTATACTCCGAATACAGACCTTCCATACCTCCACACTCCCTGAGTTCAGACATTCCCACACCTCCACACTCCGAATACAGACCTTCCCACACCTCCACACTCTGAGTACAGATCGACCCACACCTCCACACTCCCTGGGTACAGCCCTTCCTCACCTCCACATTCCCTGAGTACAGACCTTCCTCACCTCCACACTCCCTGAGTACAGACCTTCCAGAACTCCACACTCCGAGTACACAGCATCCGCACCTCCACACTCTGAGTACAGACCTTCCACACATCCAAACTCCGAGTACAGACCTTCCCACACCTCCATACTCAGAGTACAGACCTTCCTAACTGGCACACTCCCTGAGTACATACCTTCCACACATCCATACTCCGAGTACAGACCTTTCTCGACCTCCACACTCCGAGTACAGACCTTCCTACACCTCCACACTCCGATTACAGACCTTCCGCACCTCTATACTCCGAATACAGACCTTCCATACCTCCACACTCCCTGAGTTCAGACCTTCCCACACCTCCACACTCCGAGTACAGATCGACCCACACCTCCACACTTTCTGGGTACAGACCTTCCTCACCTCCACACTCCAAATACAAACCTTCCACACCTCCACACTCCCTGAGTGCAGACCTTCCTCACTTCCGCACCCCCGAGTACAGACGTTTCTACACTTCCACACCCCGAGTACAGACCTTCTGCACATTCACACACTGCGTACAGACATTCCGCACCTCCACACTCCCTGAGTACTGACCTTCCTCACCTCCACACTCCCTGACTACAGACCTTCTGGAACTTCACACTCTGAGTACAGACCTTCCGTACCTCCACACTCCCTGAGTACAAACCTTCCTCACCTCCACACTCCAAATACAGACCTTCCGCACCTCCACACTCCGTGAGTACTGACCTTCCTCACCTCCACACTCCGACTACAGACCTTCCCACACCTCCACACTCTGAGTACAGACCTTCCGCACCCCTATACTCCGAATACAGACATTCCATACCTCCACACTCCGAATAGAGACTTTCCACACCTCCACACACCCTGAGTACAGACCTTCCTACACCTTCACACTCCGATACAGGCATTCCCACACTTCCACACTCCGAATACAGACCTTCCGCACATCCATACTCCCAGTACAGATCAACCCACACCTCCACGCTCCCTGATTACAGACCTTCCTCACCTCCAAACTCCCCGAGTATCGACCTTCCACACCTCCACACTCCCTGAGTACAGACCTTCCTCACCTGCACACTCCGAGTACAGACCTTCCACACCTCCATACTCCGAGTACAGACCTTTCTACACCTCCACACCCCGAGTACAGACCTTCCACACCTCCACACTCCCTGAGTACAGACCTTCTTCACCTCCACACTCCCTGAGTACAGACTTTCCCACACCTCCATACTCCGAGTACAGATCGACCCACATCTCCACACTTCCTGAGTACAGAACATTCCGCAACTCCACACTCGCTCAGTACAGACCTTCTGCACCTCCACACTCCGAATATAGACCTTCCCAAACCTCCACATTCCGAGTACAGATCGACCCACACCTCCACACTCCCTGGGTTCAGCCCTTCCTCACCTCCACATTCCCTGAGTATAGAACTTCCTCACCTCCACACTTCAAATACAAACCATCCAAACCTCCACACTCCCCGAGTCCAGACCTTCCTCACCTCCACACTCCCTGATTACAGACATTACACACCTCCACACTCCGAGTACAGACCTTCCCGCACCTCCACACTCCCAATACAGACCTTCCACACCTCCACACTCCGAGTACAGACCTTCCCACACCTCTGTACTCCGAATACAGACATTCCACACCTCTACACTCCCTGAGTACAGACCTTCCCACACCTCCACACTCGCTGAGTACAGACCTTTCTCACCTCCACACTCCCTGAGTACAGACCTTCCACACCTCCACACACCCTGAGTACAGACCTTCGCACACCTCCACACTCCGAGTACAGGCATTCCCACACTTCCACACTCCGAATACAGACCTTCCGCACATCCATACTCCGAGTACAGATCAACCCACAGCTCCACGCTCCCTGAGTACAGACCTTCCACACATCCATACTCCGAGTACAGACCTTTCTACACCTCCACACCCCGAGTACAGACCTTCTTCACTTCCACACTCCCTGAGTACAGACCTTCCCACACCTCCACACTCCGAGTACAGAGCGACCCACATCTCCACACTTCCTGAGTACAGACCATCACGCAACTCCACACTCGCTCAGTAAAAACCTTCCGCACCTCCACACTCCGAATACAGACCTTCCCACACCTCCACATTCCGAGTACAGATCGACCCACACCTCCACACTCCCTGGGTTCAGCCCTTCCTCACCTCCACATTCCCTGAGTATAGAACTTCCTCACCTCCACACTTCAAATACAAATCTTCCAAACCTCCACACTCTCCGAGTACAGACCTTCCCGCACCTCCACACTCCCAATACAGACCTTCCACACCTCTACACTCCCTGAGTACAGACCTTCCCACATCTCCACACTCGCTGAGTACAGACCTTTCTCACCTCCACACTCCGAGTACAGACTTTCCGCACCTCCATACTTCGAATACAGACCTTCCATACCTCCACACTCCGAATACAGACCTTCAACACCTCCACACTCCCTGAGTACAGACCTTCCCACACCTCCACACTCCGAGTACAGACCTTCCCATACCTCCATACACCGAGTACAGAGCTTCCCACACCTCTACACTCCGAATACAGTCCTTCCGCACCTCTATACTCCGAATACAGACCTTCCATACCTCCACACTCC
>NW_027274649.1:0-88918 GCF_030028105.1 Mobula birostris
TTATCGTGGTCCGACACCACTTGGTTCAATGGACCGGGTGTGCACTGGGACACATCATCAGTAATGCATCCTCGGATCATGGGGTGTTTCGGGTCTTTCATCATTAAACACCCTCCCCGAGTTGACCCAGCCGGAGTTGATCAAGCTCGGCTTGTGTTTTCCCATGGAACAGGATAATGAGAGGCATGTAACTATGAGGGTAATGACGTTTTTAAACATCATTACCTGGCATCTGTATGCCTGGGGATGCATGGATTAAATTGACAGTGTTTACTGGGCATTCGGTGTCTCTGCACCTGAGTTTAGTGGTTGCTTGTTTTCTGTGGACCCAGCTTGGGTTTAACTTTCTGGTTCTCTCTTGCCGTTTTGGCATCTGGGCTTTGTTCTTGGCATTTTGTCGACCGGGAGAATGAAGAGCGTGTCACTGTTTGGTTAGGTTGAGAGTATGCGGGCAGTGGGCAAATCAGCCCTCTTGTGCTTTTTGATCTCCTCACTTGAGATTCAATTTCACGCGACCCTGCCTCTTTGATCTGGCCCACGCCTTCATTAACCAGGTCCAACACTTGCCTTTCTTGGATCTTGCCCCTCCTGACAAAGGTAATCGGGTTTGTGGGGGAGTGGCCAGGGTTAGTCGGGGTGTGCCTAGTGTTTGTGGGGGTGTGGCATGATCTCTGGGATGTGCCGAGGGTTTGTGGGGGTGTGTGCCCCCTTGGACTTTAGGATTAGGTTTGAGTGTAGGGCTGGTGGATGTATATGTGTGACGGGGATAGGTAAGGCTGCAGAGTTTTGAGTGGTGAGGTATGAGGTGCTATGGCGCATAGGCTCGTGTGGTGAAGCCAGGTGAATCTGGCCCATGCCTTTCATTATCGTGGTCCGACACCACTTGGTTCAATGGACCGGGTGTGCACTGGGACACATCATCAGTAATGCATCCTCGGATCATGGGGTGTTTCGGGTCTTTCATCATTAAACACCCTCCCCGAGTTGACCCAGCCGGAGTTGATCAAGCTCGGCTTGTGTTTTCCCATGGAACAGGATAATGAGAGGCATGTAACTATGAGGGTAATGACGTTTTTAAACAACATTACCTGGCATCTGTATGCCTGGGGATGCATGGGTTAAATTGACAGTGTTTACTGGGCATTCGGTGTCTCTGCACCTGAGTTTAGTGGTGGCTTGTTTTCTGTGGACCCAGCTTGGGTTTAACTTTCTGGTTCTCTCTCGCCGTTTGGGCATCTGGGCTTTGTTCTTGGCATTTTGTCGACCGGGAGAATGAAGAGCGTGTCACTGTTAGGTTAGGTTGAGAGTATGCGGGCAGTGGGCAAATCAGCCCTCTTGTGCTTTTTGATCTCCTCACTTGAGATTCAATTTCACGCGACCCTGCCACTTTGATCTGGCCCACGCCTTCATTAACCAGGTCCAACACTTGCCTTTCTTGGATCTTGCCCCATCCTAACAAAGGTAATCGGGTTTGTGGGGGAGTGGCCAGGGTTAGTCGGGGTGTGCCTAGGGTTTATGGGGGTGTGGCATGATCTCTGGGATGTGCCGAGGGTTTGTGGGGGTGGGTTAGGTTGAGAGTATGCGGGCAGTGGGCAAATCAGCCCTCGTGTGCTTTTTGATCTCCTCACTTGAGATTCAATTTCACGCGACCCTGCCACTTTGATCTGGCCCACGCCTTCATTAACCAGGTCCAACACTTGCCTTTCTTGGATCTTGCCCCTCCTGACAAAGGGAATCGGGTTTGTGGGGGTGTGGCCAGGGTTAGTCGGGGTGTGCCTAGGGTTTATGGGGCTGTGGCATGATCTCTGGGATGTGCCGAGGGTTTGTGGGGGTGTGTGCCCCCTTGGACTTTAGGATTAGGTTTGAGTGTTGGGCTGGTGGATGTATATGTGTGACTGGGATAGGTAAGGCTGCAGAGTTTTGAGTGGTGAGGTATGAGGTGCTATTGGGCTTAGGCTCATGTGGTGAAGCCAGGTGAATCTGGCCCATGCCTTTCATTATCGTGGTCCGCACCACTTGGTTCAATGGACCGGGTGTGCACTGGGACACATCATCAGTAATGCATCCTCGGATCATGGGGTGTTTTCGGGTCTTTCATCATTAAACACCCTCCCCGAGATGACCCAGCCGGAGTTGATCAAGCTCGGCTTGTGTTTTCCCATGGACCAGGATAATGAGAGGCATGTAACTATGAGGGTAATGTTGTTTTTAAACATCATTACCTGGCATCTGTATGCCTGGGATTGCATGGGTTAAATTGACAGTGTTTACTGGGCATTCGGTGTCTCAGCACCTGAGTTTAGTGGTGACTTGTTTTCTGTGGACCCAGCTTGGGTTTAACTTTCTGGTTCTCTCTTGCCGTTTGGGCATCCGGGCTTTGTTCTTGGCATTTTGTCGACCGGGAGAATGAAGAGCGTGTCACTGTTAGGTTAGGTTGAGAGTATGCGGGCAGTGGGCAAATCAGCCCTCTTGTGCTTTTTGATCTCCTCACTTGAGATTCAATTTCACGCGACCCTGCCACTTTGATCTGGCCCACGCCTTCATTAACCAGGTCCAACACTTGCCTTTCTTGGATCTTGCCCCTCCTGACAAAGGTAATCGGGTTTGTGGGGGTGTGGCCAGGGTTAGGGTTAGGGTTAGGGTTAGGTTGAGAGTATGCGGGCAGTGGGCAAATCAGCCCTCTTGTGCTTTTTGATCTCCTCACTTGAGATTCAATTTCACGCGACCCTGCCACTTTGATCTGGCCCACGCCTTCATTAACCAGGTCCAACACTTGCCTTTCTTGGATCTTGCCCCTCCTGACAAAGGTAATCGGGTTTGTGGGGGAGTGGCCAGGGTTAGTCGGGGTGTGCCTAGGGTTTGTGGGGGTGTGGCATGATCTCTGGGATGTGCCGAGGGTTTGTGGGGGTGTGTGCCCCCTTGGACTTTAGGATTAGGTTTGAGTGTTGGGCTGGTGGATGTATATGTGTGACCGGGATAGGTAAGGCTGCAGAGTTTGGAGTGGTGAGGTATGAGGTGCTATGGGGCTTAGTGGTGAAGCCAGGTGAATCTGGCCCATGCCTTTCATTATCGTGGTCCGACACCACTTGGTTCAGTGAACCGGGTGTGCACTGGGACACATCATCAGTAATGCATCCTCGGATCATGGGGTGTTTCGGGTCTTTCATCATTAAACACCCTCCCCGAGATGACCCAGCCGGAGTTGATCAAGCTCGGCTTGTGTTTTCCCATGGACCAGGATGATGAGAGGCATGTAACTGTGAGGGTAATGTTTTTTTTAAACATCATTACCTGGCATCTGTATGCCTGGGATTGCATGGGTTAAATTGACAGTGTTTACTGGGCATTCGGTGTCTCTGCACCTGAGTTTAGTGGTGACTGGTTTTCTGTGGACCCAGCTTGGGTTTAACTTTCTGGTTCTCTCTTGCCGTTTGGGCATCTGGGCTTTGTTCTTGGCATTTTGTCGACCGGGAGAATGAAGAGCGTGTCACTGTTAGGTTAGGTTGAGAGTATGCGGGCAGTGGGCAAATCAGCCCTCTTGTGCTTTTTGATCTCCTCACTTGAGATTCAATTTCACGCGACCCTGCCACTTTGATCTGGCCCACGCCTTCATTAACCAGGTCCAACACTTGCCTTTCTTGGATCTTGCCCCTCCTGACAAAGGTAATCGGGTTTGTGGGGGAGTGGCCAGGGTTAGTCGGGGTGTGCCTAGGGTTTGTGGGGGTGTGGCATGATCTCTGGGATGTTCCGAGGGTTTGTGGGGGTGTGTGCCCCCTTGGACTTTAGGATTAGGTTTGAGTGTTGGGCTGGTGGATGTATATGTGACTGGGATAGGTAAGGCTGCAGAGTTTGGAGTGGTGAGGTATGAGGTGCTATGGCGCATAGGCTCATGTGGTGAAGCCAGGTGAATCTGGCCCATGCCTTTCATTATCGTGGTCCGACACCACTTGGTTCAATGGACCGGGTGTGCACTGGGACACATCATCAGTAATGCATCCTCGGATCATGGGGTGTTTCGGGTCTTTCATCATTAAACACCCTCCCCGAGATGACCCAGCCGGAGTTGATCAAGCTCGGCTTGTGTTTTCCCATGGACCAGGATAATGAGAGGCATGTAACTATGAGGGTAATGTTGTTTTTAAACATCATTACCTGGCATCTGTATGCCTGGGATTGCATGGGTTAAATCGACAGTTTTTACTGGGCATTCGGTGTCTCTGCACCTGAGCTTAGTGGTGACTTGTTTTCTGTGGACCCTGCTTGGGTTTAACTTTCTGGTTCTCTCTTGCCGTTTGGGCATCTGGGCTTTGTTCTTGGCATTTTGTCGACCGGGTTAGGGTTAGGTTGAGAGTATGCGGGCAGTGGGCAAATCAGCCCTCTTGTGCTTTTTGATCTCCTCACTTGAGATTCAATTTCACGCGACCCTGCCACTTTGATCTGGCCCACGCCTTCATTAACCAGGTCCAACACTTGCCTTTCTTGGATCTTGCCCCTCCTGACAAAGGTAATCGGGTTTGTGGGGGAGTGGCCAGGGTTAGTCGGGGTGTGCCTAGGGTTTGTGGTGGTGTGGCATGATCTCTGAGATGTGCCGAGGGTTTCTTGGGGTGTGTGCCCCCTTGGACTTTAGGATTAGGTTTGAGTGTTGGGCTGGTGGATGTATATGTGTGACTGGGATAGGTAAGGCTGCAGAGTTTGGAGTGGTGAGGTATGAGGTGCTGTGGCGCATAGGCTCATGTGGTGAAGCCAGGTGAATCTGGCCCATGCCTTTCATTATCGTGGTCCGACACCACTTGGTTCAATGGACCGGGTGTGCACTGGGACACATCATCAGTAATGCATCCTCGGATCATGGGGTGTTTCGGGTCTTTCATCATTAAACACCCTCCCCGAGTTGACCCAGCCGGAGTTGATCAAGCTCGGCTTGTGTTTTCCCATGGAACAGGATAATGAGAGGCATGTAACTATGAGGGTAATGACGTTTTTAAACATCATTACCTGGCATCTGTATGCCTGGGGATGCATGGATTAAATTGACAGTGTTTACTGGGCATTCGGTGTCTCTGCACCTGAGTTTAGTGGTTGCTTGTTTTCTGTGGACCCAGCTTGGGTTTAACTTTCTGGTTCTCTCTTGCCGTTTGGGCATCTGGGCTTTGTTCTTGGCATTTTGTCGACCGGGAGAATGAAGAGCGTGTCACTGTTTGGTTAGGTTGAGAGTATGCGGGCAGTGGGCAAATCAGCCCTCTTGTGCTTTTTGATCTCCTCACTTGAGATTCAATTTCACGCGACCCTGCCTCTTTGATCTGGCCCACGCCTTCATTAACCAGGTCCAACACTTGCCTTTCTTGGATCTTGCCCCTCCTGACAAAGGTAATCGGGTTTGTGGGGGAGTGGCCAGGGTTAGTCGGGGTGTGCCTAGTGTTTGTGGGGGTGTGGCATGATCTCTGGGATGTGCCGAGGGTTTGTGGGGGTGTGTGCCCCCTTGGACTTTAGGATTAGGTTTGAGTGTAGGGCTGGTGGATGTATATGTGTGACTGGGAGAGGTAAGGCTGCAGAGTTTTGAGTGGTGAGGTATGAGGTGCTATGGCGCATAGGCCCGTGTGGTGAAGCCAGGTGAATCTGGCCCATGCCTTTCATTATCGTGGTCCAACACCACTTGGTTCAATGGACCGGGTGTGCACTGGGACACATCATCAGTAATGCATCCTCGGATCATGGGGTGTTTCGGGTCTTTCATCATTAAACACCCTCCCCGAGTTGACCCAGCCGGAGTTGATCAAGCTCGGCTTGTGTTTTCCCATGGAACAGGATAATGAGAGGCATGTAACTATGAGGGTAATGACGTTTTTAAACAACATTACCTGGCATCTGTATGCCTGGGGATGCATGGGTTAAATTGACAGTGTTTACTGGGCATTCGGTGTCTCTGCACCTGAGTTTAGTGGTGGCTTGTTTTCTGTGGACCCAGCTTGGGTTTAACTTTCTGGTTCTCTCTCGCCGTTTGGGCATCTGGGCTTTGTTCTTGGCATTTTGTCGACCGGGAGAATGAAGAGCGTGTCACTGTTAGGTTAGGTTGAGAGTATGCGGGCAGTGGGCAAATCAGCCCTCTTGTGCTTTTTGATCTCCTCACTTGAGATTCAATTTCACGCGACCCTGCCACTTTGATCTGGCCCACGCCTTCATTAACCAGGTCCAACACTTGCCTTTCTTGGATCTTGCCCCATCCTAACAAAGGTAATCGGGTTTGTGGGGGAGTGGCCAGGGTTAGTCGGGGTGTGCCTAGGGTTTATGGGGGTGTGGCATGATCTCTGGGATGTGCCGAGGGTTTGTGGGGGTGTGTGCCCCCTTGGACTTTAGGATTAGGTTTGAGTGTTGGGCTGGTGGATGTATATGTGTGACTGGGATAGGTAAGGCTGCAGAGTTTTGAGTGGTGAGGTATGAGGTGCTATTGGGCTTAGGCTCATGTGGTGAAGCCAGGTGAATCTGGCCCATGCCTTTCATTATCGTGGTCCGACACCACTTGGTTCAATGGACCGGGTGTGCACTGGGACACATCATCAGTAATGCATCCTCGGATCATGGGGTGTTTCGGGTCTTTCATCATTAAACACCCTCCCCGAGATGACCCAGCCGGAGTTGATCAAGCTCGGCTTGTGTTTTCCCATGGACCAGGATAATGAGAGGCATGTAACTATGAGGGTAATGTTGTTTTTAAACATCATTACCTGGCATCTGTATGCCTGGGATTGCATGGGTTAAATTGACAGTGTTTACTGGGCATTCGGTGTCTCAGCACCTGAGTTTAGTGGTGACTTGTTTTCTGTGGACCCAGCTTGGGTTTAACTTTCTGGTTCTCTCTTGCCGTTTGGGCATCCGGGCTTTGTTCTTGCATTTTGTCGACCGGGAGAATGAAGAGCGTGTCACTGTTAGGTTAGGTTGAGAGTATGCGGGCAGTGGGCAAATCAGCCCTCTTGTGCTTTTTGATCTCCTCACTTGAGATTCAATTTCACGCGACCCTGCCACTTTGATCTGGCCCACGCCTTCATTAACCAGGTCCAACACTTGCCTTTCTTGGATCTTGCCCCTCCTGACAAAGGTAATCGGGTTTGTGGGGGTGTGGCCAGGGTTAGGGTTAGGGTTAGGGTTAGGTTGAGAGTATGCGGGCAGTGGGCAAATCAGCCCTCTTGTGCTTTTTGATCTCCTCACTTGAGATTCAATTTCACGCGACCCTGCCACTTTGATCTGGCCCACGCCTTCATTAACCAGGTCCAACACTTGCCTTTCTTGGATCTTGCCCCTCCTGACAAAGGTAATCGGGTTTGTGGGGGAGTGGCCAGGGTTAGTCGGGGTGTGCCTAGGGTTTGTGGGGGTGTGGCATGATCTCTGGGTTGTGCCGAGGGTTTGTGGGGGTGTGTGCCCCCTTGGACTTTAGGATTAGGTTTGAGTGTTGGGCTGGTGGATGTATATGTGTGACCGGGATAGGTAAGGCTGCAGAGTTTGGAGTGGTGAGGTATGAGGTGCTATGGGGCTTAGTGGTGAAGCCAGGTGAATCTGGCCCATGCCTTTCATTATCGTGGTCCGACACCACTTGGTTCAGTGAACCGGGTGTGCACTGGGACACATCATCAGTAATGCATCCTCGGATCATGGGGTGTTTCGGGTCTTTCATCATTAAACACCCTCCCCGAGATGACCCAGCCGGAGTTGATCAAGCTCGGCTTGTGTTTTCCCATGGACCAGGATGATGAGAGGCATGTAACTGTGAGGGTAATGTTTTTTTTAAACATCATTACCTGGCATCTGTATGCCTGGGATTGCATGGGTTAAATTGACAGTGTTTACTGGGCATTCGGTGTCTCTGCACCTGAGTTTAGTGGTGACTGGTTTTCTGTGGACCCAGCTTGGGTTTAACTTTCTGGTTCTCTCTTGCCGTTTGGGCATCTGGGCTTTGTTCTTGGCATTTTGTCGACCGGGAGAATGAAGAGCGTGTCACTGTTAGGTTAGGTTGAGAGTATGCGGGCAGTGGGCAAATCAGCCCTCTTGTGCTTTTTGATCTCCTCACTTGAGATTCAATTTCACGCGACCCTGCCACTTTGATCTGGCCCACGCCTTCATTAACCAGGTCCAACACTTGCCTTTCTTGGATCTTGCCCCTCCTGACAAAGGTAATCGGGTTTGTGGGGGAGTGGCCAGGGTTAGTCGGGGTGTGCCTAGGGTTTGTGGGGGTGTGGCATGATCTGTGGAATGTGCCGAGGGTTTAGGGTTAGGGTTAGGTTGAGAGTATGCGGGCAGTGGGCAAATCAGCCCTCTTGTGCTTTTTGATCTCCTCACTTGAGATTCAATTTCACGCGACCCTGCCACTTTGATCTGGCCCACGCCTTCATTAACCAGGTCCAACACTTGCCTTTCTTGGATCTTGCCCCTCCTGACAAAGGTAATCGGGTTTGTGGGGGAGTGGCCAGGGTTAGTCGGGGTGTGCCTAGGGTTTGTGGGGGTGTGGCATGATCTCTGGGATGTTCCGAGGGTTTATGGGGGTGTGTGCCCCCTTGGACTTTAGGATTAGGTTTGAGTGTTGGGCTGGTGGATGTATATGTGACTGGGATAGGTAAGGCTGCAGAGTTTAGAGTGGTGAGGTATGAGGTGCTGTGGCGCATAGGCTCATGTGGTGAAGCCAGGTGAATCTGGCCCATGCCTTTCATTATCGTGGTCCGACACCACTTGGTTGAATGGACCGGGTGTGCACTGGGACACATCATCAGTAATGCATCCTCGGATCATGGGGTGTTTCGGGTCTTTCATCATTAAACACCCTCCCCGAGATGACCCAGCCGGAGTTGATCAAGCTCGGCTTGTGTTTTCCCATGGACCAGGATAATGAGAGGCATGTAACTATGAGGGTAATGTTGTTTTTAAACATCATTACCTGGCATCTGTATGCCTGGGATTGCATGGGTTAAATCGACAGTTTTTACTGGGCATTCGGTGTCTCTGCACCTGAGCTTAGTGGTGACTTGTTTTCTGTGGACCCTGCTTGGGTTTAACTTTCTGGTTCTCTCTTGCCGTTTGGGCATCTGGGCTTTGTTCTTGGCATTTTGTCGACCGGGTTAGGGTTAGGTTGAGAGTATGCGGGCAGTGGGCAAATCAGCCCTCTTGTGCTTTTTGATCTCCTCACTTGAGATTCAATTTCACGCGACCCTGCCACTTTGATCTGGCCCACGCCTTCATTAACCAGGTCCAACACTTGCCTTTCTTGGATCTTGCCCCTCCTGACAAAGGTAATCGGGTTTGTGGGGGAGTGGCCAGGGTTAGTCGGGGTGTGACTAGGGTTTGTGGGGGTGTGGCATGATCACTGGGATGTGCCGAGGGTTTGTGGGGGTGTGTGCCCCCTTGGACTTTAGGATTAGGTTTGAGTGTTGGGCTGGTGGATGTATATGTGTGACTGGGATAGGTAAGGCTGCAGAGTTTGGAGTGGTGAGGTATGAGGTGCTGTGGCGCATAGGCTCATGTGGTGAAGCCAGGTGAATCTGGCCCATGCCTTTCATTATCGTGGTCCGACACCACTTGGTTCAATGGACCGGGTGTGCACTGGGACACATCATCAGTAATGCATCCTCGGATCATGGGGTGTTTCGGGTCTTTCATCATTAAACACCCTCCCCGAGTTGACCCAGCCGGAGTTGATCAAGCTCGGCTTGTGTTTTCCCATGGAACAGGATAATGAGAGGCATGTAACTATGAGGGTAATGACGTTTTTAAACATCATTACCTGGCATCTGTATGCCTGGGGATGCATGGATTAAATTGACAGTGTTTACTGGGCATTCGGTGTCTCTGCACCTGAGTTTAGTGGTTGCTTGTTTTCTGTGGACCCAGCTTGGGTTTAACTTTCTGGTTCTCTCTTGCCGTTTGGGCATCTGGGCTTTGTTCTTGGCATTTTGTCGACCGGGAGAATGAAGAGCGTGTCACTGTTTGGTTAGGTTGAGAGTATGCGGGCAGTGGGCAAATCAGCCCTCTTGTGCTTTTTGATCTCCTCACTTGAGATTCAATTTCACGCGACCCTGCCTCTTTGATCTGGCCCACGCCTTCATTAACCAGGTCCAACACTTGCCTTTCTTGGATCTTGCCCCTTCTGACAAAGGTAATCGGGTTTGTGGGGGAGTGGCCAGGGTTAGTCGGGGTGTGCCTAGTGTTTGTGGGGGTGTGGCATGATCTCTGGGATGTGCCGAGGGTTTGTGGGGGTGTGTGCCCCCTTGGACTTTAGGATTAGGTTTGAGTGTAGGGCTGGTGGATGTATATGTGTGACGGGGATAGGTAAGGCTGCAGAGTTTTGAGTGGTGAGGTATGAGGTGCTATGGCGCATAGGCTCGTGTGGTGAAGCCAGGTGAATCTGGCCCATGCCTTTCATTATCGTGGTCCGACACCACTTGGTTCAATGGACCGGGTGTGCACTGGGACACATCATCAGTAATGCATCCTCGGATCATGGGGTGTTTCGGGTCTTTCATCATTAAACACCCTCCCCGAGTTGACCCAGCCGGAGTTGATCAAGCTCGGCTTGTGTTTTCCCATGGAACAGGATAATGAGAGGCATGTAACTATGAGGGTAATGACGTTTTTAAACAACATTACCTGGCATCTGTATGCCTGGGGATGCATGGGTTTAATTGACAGTGTTTACTGGGCATTCGGTGTCTCTGCACCTGAGTTTAGTGGTGGCTTGTTTTCTGTGGACCCAGCTTGGGTTTAACTTTCTGGTTCTCTCTCGCCGTTTGGGCATCTGGGCTTTGTTCTTGGCATTTTGTCGACCGGGAGAATGAAGAGCGTGTCACTGTTAGGTTAGGTTGAGAGTATGCGGGCAGTGGGCAAATCAGCCCTCTTGTGCTTTTTGATCTCCTCACTTGAGATTCAATTTCACGCGACCCTGCCACTTTGATCTGGCCCACGCCTTCATTAACCAGGTCCAACACTTGCCTTTCTTGGATCTTGCCCCATCCTAACAAAGGTAATCGGGTTTGTGGGGGAGTGGCCAGGGTTAGTCGGGGTGTGCCTAGGGTTTATGGGGGTGTGGCATGATCTCTGGGATGTGCCGAGGGTTTGTGGGGGTGGGTTAGGTTGAGAGTATGCGGGCAGTGGGCAAATCAGCCCTCGTGTGCTTTTTGATCTCCTCACTTGAGATTCAATTTCACGCGACCCTGCCACTTTGATCTGGCCCACGCCTTCATTAACCAGGTCCAACACTTGCCTTTCTTGGATCTTGCCCCTCCTGACAAAGGGAATCGGGTTTGTGGGGGTGTGGCCAGGGTTAGTCGGGGTGTGCCTAGGGTTTATGGGGCTGTGGCATGATCTCTGGGATGTGCCGAGGGTTTGTGGGGGTGTGTGCCCCCTTGGACTTTAGGATTAGGTTTGAGTGTTGGGCTGGTGGATGTATATGTGTGACTGGGATAGGTAAGGCTGCAGAGTTTTGAGTGGTGAGGTATGAGGTGCTATTGGGCTTAGGCTCATGTGGTGAAGCCAGGTGAATCTGGCCCATGCCTTTCATTATCGTGGTCCGACACCACTTGGTTCAATGGACCGGGTGTGCACTGGGACACATCATCAGTAATGCATCCTCGGATCATGGGGTGTTTCGGGTCTTTCATCATTAAACACCCTCCCCGAGATGACCCAGCCGGAGTTGATCAAGCTCGGCTTGTGTTTTCCCATGGACCAGGATAATGAGAGGCATGTAACTATGAGGGTAATGTTGTTTTTAAACATCATTACCTGGCATCTGTATGCCTGGGATTGCATGGGTTAAATTGACAGTGTTTACTGGGCATTCGGTGTCTCAGCACCTGAGTTTAGTGGTGACTTGTTTTCTGTGGACCCAGCTTGGGTTTAACTTTCTGGTTCTCTCTTGCCGTTTGGGCATCCGGGCTTTGTTCTTGGCATTTTGTCGACCGGGAGAATGAAGAGCGTGTCACTGTTAGGTTAGGTTGAGAGTATGCGGGCAGTGGGCAAATCAGCCCTCTTGTGCTTTTTGATCTCCTCACTTGAGATTCAATTTCACGCGACCCTGCCACTTTGATCTGGCCCACGCCTTCATTAACCAGGTCCAACACTTGCCTTTCTTGGATCTTGCCCCTCCTGACAAAGGTAATCGGGTTTGTGGGGGTGTGGCCAGGGTTAGGGTTAGGGTTAGGGTTAGGTTGAGAGTATGCGGGCAGTGGGCAAATCAGCCCTCTTGTGCTTTTTGATCTCCTCACTTGAGATTCAATTTCACGCGACCCTGCCACTTTGATCTGGCCCACGCCTTCATTAACCAGGTCCAACACTTGCCTTTCTTGGATCTTGCCCCTCCTGACAAAGGTAATCGGGTTTGTGGGGGAGTGGCCAGGGTTAGTCGGGGTGTGCCTAGGGTTTGTGGGGGTGTGGCATGATCTCTGGGATGTGCCGAGGGTTTGTGGGGGTGTGTGCCCCCTTGGACTTTAGGATTAGGTTTGAGTGTTGGGCTGGTGGATGTATATGTGTGACCGGGATAGGTAAGGCTGCAGAGTTTGGAGTGGTGAGGTATGAGGTGCTATGGGGCTTAGTGGTGAAGCCAGGTGAATCTGGCCCATGCCTTTCATTATCGTGGTCCGACACCACTTGGTTCAGTGAACCGGGTGTGCACTGGGACACATCATCAGTAATGCATCCTCGGATCATGGGGTGTTTCGGGTCTTTCATCATTAAACACCCTCCCCGAGATGACCCAGCCGGAGTTGATCAAGCTCGGCTTGTGTTTTCCCATGGACCAGGATGATGAGAGGCATGTAACTGTGAGGGTAATGTTTTTTTTAAACATCATTACCTGGCATCTGTATGCCTGGGATTGCATGGGTTAAATTGACAGTGTTTACTGGGCATTCGGTGTCTCTGCACCTGAGTTTAGTGGTGACTGGTTTTCTGTGGACCCAGCTTGGGTTTAACTTTCTGGTTCTCTCTTGCCGTTTGGGCATCTGGGCTTTGTTCTTGGCATTTTGTCGACCGGGAGAATGAAGAGCGTGTCACTGTTAGGTTAGGTTGAGAGTATGCGGGCAGTGGGCAAATCAGCCCTCTTGTGCTTTTTGATCTCCTCACTTGAGATTCAATTTCACGCGACCCTGCCACTTTGATCTGGCCCACGCCTTCATTAACCAGGTCCAACACTTGCCTTTCTTGGATCTTGCCCCTCCTGACAAAGGTAATCGGGTTTGTGGGGGAGTGGCCAGGGTTAGTCGGGGTGTGCCTAGGGTTTGTGGGGGTGTGGCATGATCTCTGGGATGTTCCGAGGGTTTATGGGGGTGTGTGCCCCCTTGGACTTTAGGATTAGGTTTGAGTGTTGGGCTGGTGGATGTATATGTGACTGGGATAGGTAAGGCTGCAGAGTTTAGAGTGGTGAGGTATGAGGTGCTGTGGCGCATAGGCTCATGTGGTGAAGCCAGGTGAATCTGGCCCATGCCTTTCATTATCGTGGTCCGACACCACTTGGTTCAATGGACCGGGTGTGCACTGGGACACATCATCAGTAATGCATCCTCGGATCATGGGGTGTTTCGGGTCTTTCATCATTAAACACCCTCCCCGAGATGACCCAGCCGGAGTTGATCAAGCTCGGCTTGTGTTTTCCCATGGACCAGGATAATGAGAGGCATGTAACTATGAGGGTAATGTTGTTTTTAAACATCATTACCTGGCATCTGTATGCCTGGGATTGCATGGGTTAAATCGACAGTTTTTACTGGGCATTCGGTGTCTCTGCACCTGAGCTTAGTGGTGACTTGTTTTCTGTGGACCCTGCTTGGGTTTAACTTTCTGGTTCTCTCTTGCCGTTTGGGCATCTGGGCTTTGTTCTTGGCATTTTGTCGACCGGGTTAGGGTTAGGTTGAGAGTATGCGGGCAGTGGGCAAATCAGCCCTCTTGTGCTTTTTGATCTCCTCACTTGAGATTCAATTTCACGCGACCCTGCCACTTTGATCTGGCCCACGCCTTCATTAACCAGGTCCAACACTTGCCTTTCTTGGATCTTGCCCCTCCTGACAAAGGTAATCGGGTTTGTGGGGGAGTGGCCAGGGTTAGTCGGGGTGTGACTAGGGTTTGTGGGGGTGTGGCATGATCACTGGGATGTGCCGAGGGTTTGTGGGGGTGTGTGCCCCCTTGGACTTTAGGATTAGGTTTGAGTGTTGGGCTGGTGGATGTATATGTGTGACCGGGATAGGTAAGGCTGCAGAGTTTGGAGTGGTGAGGTATGAGGTGCTGTGGCGCATAGGCTCATGTGGTGAAGCCAGGTGAATCTGGCCCATGCCTTTCATTATCGTGGTCCGACACCACTTGGTTCAATGGACCGGGTGTGCACTGGGACACATCATCAGTAATGCATCCTCGGATCATGGGGTGTTTCGGGTCTTTCATCATTAAACACCCTCCCCGAGATGACCCAGCCGGAGTTGATCAAGCTCGGCTTGTGTTTTCCCATGGAACAGGATAATGAGAGGCATGTAACTATGAGGGTAATGACGTTTTTAAACATCATTACCTGGCATCTGTATGCCTGGGGATGCATGGATTAAATTGACAGTGTTTACTGGGCATTCGGTGTCTCTGCACCTGAGTTTAGTGGTGGCTTGTTTTCTGTGGACCCAGCTTGGGTTTAACTTTCTGGTTCTCTCTCGCCGTTTGGGCATCTGGGCTTTGTTCTTGGCATTTTGTCGACCGGGAGAATGAAGAGCGTGTCACTGTTAGGTTAGGTTGAGAGTATGCGGGCAGTGGGCAAATCAGCCCTCTTGTGCTTTTTGATCTCCTCACTTGAGATTCAATTTCACGCGACCCTGCCACTTTGATCTGGCCCACGCCTTCATTAACCAGGTCCAACACTTGCCTTTCTTGGATCTTGCCCCATCCTAACAAAGGTAATCGGGTTTGTGGGGGAGTGGCCAGGGTTAGTCGGGGTGTGCCTAGGGTTTATGGGGGTGTGGCATGATCTCTGGGATGTGCCGAGGGTTTGTGGGGGTGGGTTAGGTTGAGAGTATGCGGGCAGTGGGCAAATCAGCCCTCGTGTGCTTTTTGATCTCCTCACTTGAGATTCAATTTCACGCGACCCTGCCACTTTGATCTGGCCCACGCCTTCATTAACCAGGTCCAACACTTGCCTTTCTTGGATCTTGCCCCTCCTGACAAAGGGAATCGGGTTTGTGGGGGTGTGGCCAGGGTTAGTCGGGGTGTGCCTAGGGTTTATGGGGCTGTGGCATGATCTCTGGGATGTGCCGAGGGTTTGTGGGGGTGTGTGCCCCCTTGGACTTTAGGATTAGGTTTGAGTGTTGGGCTGGTGGATGTATATGTGTGACTGGGATAGGTAAGGCTGCAGAGTTTTGAGTGGTGAGGTATGAGGTGCTATTGGGCTTAGGCTCATGTGGTGAAGCCAGGTGAATCTGGCCCATGCCTTTCATTATCGTGGTCCGACACCACTTGGTTCAATGGACCGGGTGTGCACTGGGACACATCATCAGTAATGCATCCTCGGATCATGGGGTGTTTCGGGTCTTTCATCATTAAACACCCTCCCCGAGATGACCCAGCCGGAGTTGATCAAGCTCGGCTTGTGTTTTCCCATGGACCAGGATAATGAGAGGCATGTAACTATGAGGGTAATGTTGTTTTTAAACATCATTACCTGGCATCTGTATGCCTGGGATTGCATGGGTTAAATTGACAGTGTTTACTGGGCATTCGGTGTCTCAGCACCTGAGTTTAGTGGTGACTTGTTTTCTGTGGACCCAGCTTGGGTTTAACTTTCTGGTTCTCTCTTGCCGTTTGGGCATCCGGGCTTTGTTCTTGGCATTTTGTCGACCGGGAGAATGAAGAGCGTGTCACTGTTAGGTTAGGTTGAGAGTATGCGGGCAGTGGGCAAATCAGCCCTCTTGTGCTTTTTGATCTCCTCACTTGAGATTCAATTTCACGCGACCCTGCCACTTTGATCTGGCCCACGCCTTCATTAACCAGGTCCAACACTTGCCTTTCTTGGATCTTGCCCCTCCTGACAAAGGTAATCGGGTTTGTGGGGGTGTGGCCAGGGTTAGGGTTAGGGTTAGGGTTAGGTTGAGAGTATGCGGGCAGTGGGCAAATCAGCCCTCTTGTGCTTTTTGATCTCCTCACTTGAGATTCAATTTCACGCGACCCTGCCACTTTGATCTGGCCCACGCCTTCATTAACCAGGTCCAACACTTGCCTTTCTTGGATCTTGCCCCTCCTGACAAAGGTAATCGGGTTTGTGGGGGAGTGGCCAGGGTTAGTCGGGGTGTGCCTAGGGTTTGTGGGGGTGTGGCATGATCTCTGGGATGTGCCGAGGGTTTGTGGGGGTGTGTGCCCCCTTGGACTTTAGGATTAGGTTTGAGTGTTGGGCTGGTGGATGTATATGTGTGACCGGGATAGGTAAGGCTGCAGAGTTTGGAGTGGTGAGGTATGAGGTGCTATGGGGCTTAGTGGTGAAGCCAGGTGAATCTGGCCCATGCCTTTCATTATCGTGGTCCGACACCACTTGGTTCAGTGAACCGGGTGTGCACTGGGACACATCATCAGTAATGCATCCTCGGATCATGGGGTGTTTCGGGTCTTTCATCATTAAACACCCTCCCCGAGATGACCCAGCCGGAGTTGATCAAGCTCGGCTTGTGTTTTCCCATGGACCAGGATGATGAGAGGCATGTAACTGTGAGGGTAATGTTTTTTTTAAACATCATTACCTGGCATCTGTATGCCTGGGATTGCATGGGTTAAATTGACAGTGTTTACTGGGCATTCGGTGTCTCTGCACCTGAGTTTAGTGGTGACTGGTTTTCTGTGGACCCAGCTTGGGTTTAACTTTCTGGTTCTCTCTTGCCGTTTGGGCATCTGGGCTTTGTTCTTGGCATTTTGTCGACCGGGAGAATGAAGAGCGTGTCACTGTTAGGTTAGGTTGAGAGTATGCGGGCAGTGGGCAAATCAGCCCTCTTGTGCTTTTTGATCTCCTCACTTGAGATTCAATTTCACGCGACCCTGCCACTTTGATCTGGCCCACGCCTTCATTAACCAGGTCCAACACTTGCCTTTCTTGGATCTTGCCCCTCCTGACAAAGGTAATCGGGTTTGTGGGGGAGTGGCCAGGGTTAGTCGGGGTGTGCCTAGGGTTTGTGGGGGTGTGGCATGATCTGTGGGATGTGCCGAGGGTTTAGGGTTAGGGTTAGGTTGAGAGTATGCGGGCAGTGGGCAAATCAGCCCTCTTGTGCTTTTTGATCTCCTCACTTGAGATTCAATTTCACGCGACCCTGCCACTTTGATCTGTCCCACGCCTTCATTAACCAGGTCCAACACTTGCCTTTCTTGGATCTTGCCCCTCCTGACAAAGGTAATCGGGTTTGTGGGGGAGTGGCCAGGGTTAGTCGGGGTGTGCCTAGGGTTTGTGGGGGTGTGGCATGATCTCTGGGATGTTCCGAGGGTTTGTGGGGGTGTGTGCCCCCTTGGACTTTAGGATTAGGTTTGAGTGTTGGGCTGGTGGATGTATATGTGACTGGGATAGGTAAGGCTGCAGAGTTTAGAGTGGTGAGGTATGAGGTGCTGTGGCGCATAGGCTCATGTGGTGAAGCCAGGTGAATCTGGCCCATGCCTTTCATTATCGTGGTCCGACACCACTTGGTTCAATGGACCGGGTGTGCACTGGGACACATCATCAGTAATGCATCCTCGGATCATGGGGTGTTTCGGGTCTTTCATCATTAAACACCCTCCCCGAGATGACCCAGCCGGAGTTGATCAAGCTCGGCTTGTGTTTTCCCATGGACCAGGATAATGAGAGGCATGTAACTATGAGGGTAATGTTGTTTTTAAACATCATTACCTGGCATCTGTATGCCTGGGATTGCATGGGTTAAATCGACAGTTTTTACTGGGCATTCGGTGTCTCTGCACCTGAGCTTAGTGGTGACTTGTTTTCTGTGGACCCTGCTTGGGTTTAACTTTCTGGTTCTCTCTTGCCGTTTGGGCATCTGGGCTTTGTTCTTGGCATTTTGTCGACCGGGTTAGGGTTAGGTTGAGAGTATGCGGGCAGTGGGCAAATCAGCCCTCTTGTGCTTTTTGATCTCCTCACTTGAGATTCAATTTCACGCGACCCTGCCACTTTGATCTGGCCCACGCCTTCATTAACCAGGTCCAACACTTGCCTTTCTTGGATCTTGCCCCTCCTGACAAAGGTAATCGGGTTTGTGGGGGAGTGGCCAGGGTTAGTCGGGGTGTGCCTAGGGTTTATGGGGGTGTGGCATGATCTCTGGGATGTGCCGAGGGTTTGTGGGGGTGTGTGCCCCCTTGGACTTTAGGATTAGGTTTGAGTGTTGGGCTGGTGGATGCATATGTGTGACTGGGAGAGGTAAGGCTGCAGAGTTTGGAGTGGTGAGGTATGAGGTGCTATGGTGCATTTGGCTCGTGTGGTGAAGCCAGGTGAATCTGGCCCATGCCTTTCATTATCGTGGTCCGACACCACTTGGTTCAAAGGACCGGGTGTGCACTGGGACACATCATCAGTAATGCATCCTCGGATCATGGGGTGTTTCGGGTCTTTCATCATTAAACACCCTCCCCGAGATGACCCAGCCGGAGTTGATCAAGCTCGGCTTGTGTTTTCCCATGGACCAGGATAATGAGAGGCATGTAACTATGAGGGTAATGTTGTTTTTAAACATCATTACCTGGCATCTGTATGCCTGGGATTGCATGGGTTAAATTGACAGTGTTTACTGGGCATTCGGTGTCTCTGCACCTGAGTTTAGTGGTGACTGGTTTTCTGTGGACCCAGCTTGGGTTTAACTTTCTGGTTCTCTCTCGCCTTTTGGGCATCTCGGCTTTCTTGTTGGCATTTTGTCGACCGGGAGAATGAAGAGCGTGTCACTGTTAGGTTAGGTTGAGAGTATGCGGGCAGTGGGCAAATCAGCCCTCTTGTGCTTTTTGATCTCCTCACTTGAGATTCAATTTCACGCGACCCTGCCACTTTGATCTGGCCCACGCCTTCATTAACCAGGTCCAACACTTGCCTTTCTTGGATCTTGCCCCTCCTGACAAAGGTAATCGGGTTTGTGGGGGAGTGGCCAGGGTTAGTCGGGGTGTGCCTAGGGTTTGTGGGGGTGTGGCATGATCTCTGGGATGTGCCGAGGGTTTGTGGGGGTGTGTGCCCCCTTGGACTTTAGGATTAGGTTTGAGTGTTGGGCTGGTGGATGCATATGTGTGACTGGGAGAGGTAAGGCTGCAGAGTTTGGAGTGGTGAGGTATGAGGTGCTATGGTGCATTTGGCTCGTGTGGTGAAGCCAGGTGAATCTGGCCCATGCCTTTCATTATCGTGGTCCGACACCACTTGGTTCAAAGGACCGGGTGTGCACTGGGACACATCATCAGTAATGCATCCTCGGATCATGGGGTGTTTCGGGTCTTTCATCATTAAACACCCTCCCCGAGATGACCCAGCCGGAGTTGATCAAGCTCGGCTTGTGATTTCCCATGGACCAGGATAATGAGAGGCATGTAACTATGAGGGTAATGTTGTTTTTAAACATCATTACCTGTCATCTGTATGCCTGGGATTGCATGGGTTAAATTGACAGTGTTTACTGGGCATTCGGTGTCTCTGCACCTGAGTTTAGTGGTGACTGGTTTTCTGTGGACCCAGCTTGGGTTTAACTTTCTGGTTCTCTCTCGCCTTTTGGGCATCTGGGCTTTCTTGTTGGCATTTTGTCGACCGGGAGAATGAAGAGCGTGTCACTGTTAGGTTAGGTTGAGAGTATGCGGGCAGTGGGCAAATCAGCCCTCTTGTGC
This sequence comes from Mobula birostris, assembly GCF_030028105.1. Taxonomy (NCBI): domain Eukaryota; kingdom Metazoa; phylum Chordata; class Chondrichthyes; order Myliobatiformes; family Myliobatidae; genus Mobula; species Mobula birostris. The sequence goes on from NW_027274649.1 coordinate 19,828, forward strand.
TTTTTGATCTCCTCACTTGAGATTCAATTTCACGCGACCCTGCCACTTTGATCTGGCCCACGCCTTCATTAACCAGGTCCAACACTTGCCTTTCTTGGATCTTGCCCCTCCTGACAAAGGTAATCGGGTTTGTGGGGGAGTGGCCAGGGTTAGTCGGGGTGTGCCTAGGTTTTGTGGGGGTGTGGCATGATCTCTGGGATGTGCCGAGGGTTTGTGGGGGTGTGTGCCCCCTTGGACTTTAGGATTAGGTTTGAGTGTTGGGCTGGTGGATGTATATGTGTGACTGGGATAGGTAAGGCTGCAGAGTTTTGAGTGGTGAGGTATGAGGTGCTATTGGGCTTAGGCTTGTGTGGTGAAGCTAGGTGAATCTGGCCCATGCCTTTCATTATCATGGTCCGACACCACTTGGTTCAATGGACCGGGTGTGCACTGGGACACATCATCAGTAATGCATCCTCGGATCATGGGGTGTTTCGGGTCTTTCATCATTAAACACCCTCCCCGAGATGATCCAGCCGGAGTTGATCAAGCTCGGCTTGTGTTTTCCCATGGACCAGGATAATGAGAGGCATGTAACTGTGAGGGTAATGTTGTTTTTAAACATCATTACCTGGCATCTGTATGCCTGGGGATGCATGGGTTAAATTGACAGTGTTTACTGGGCATTCGGTGTCTCTGCACCTGAGTTTAGTGGTGGCTTGTTTTCTGTGGACCCAGCTTGGGTTTAACTTTCTGGTTCTCTCTTGCCGTTTGGGCATCTGGGCTTTGTTCTTGGCATTTTGTCGACCGGGAGAATGAAGAGCGTGTCACTGTTAGGTTAGGTTGAGAGTATGCGGGCAGTGGGCAAATCAGCCCTCTTGTGCTTTTTGATCTCCTCACTTGAGATTCAATTTCACGCGACCCTGCCACTTTGATCTGGCCCACGCCTTCATTAACCAGGTCCAACACTTGCCTTTCTTGGATCTTGCCCCTCCTGACAAAGGTAATCGGGTTTGTGGGGGAGTGGCCAGGGTTAGTCGGGGTGTGCCTAGGGTTTGTGGGGGTGTGGCATGATCTCTGGGATGTGCCGAGGGTTTGTGGGGGTGTGTGCCCCCTTGGACTTTAGGATTAGGTTTGAGTGTTGGGCTGGTGGATGTATATGTGTGACTGGGATAGGTAAGGCTGCAGAGTTTTGAGTGGTGAGGTATGAGGTGCTATTGGGCTTAGGCTTGTGTGGTGAAGCTAGGTGAATCTGGCCCATGCCTTTCATTATCATGGTCCGACACCACTTGGTTCAATGGACCGGGTGTGCACTGGGACACATCATCAGTAATGCATCCTCGGATCATGGGGTGTTTCGGGTCTTTCATCATTAAACACCCTCCCCGAGATGACCCAGCCGGAGTTGATCAAGCTCGGCTTGTGTTTTCCCATGGACCAGGATAATGAGAGGCATGTAACTATGAGGGTAATGACGTTTTTAAACATCATTACCTGGCATCTGTATGCCTGGGGATGCATGGGTTAAATTGACAGTGTTTACTGGGCATTCGGTGTCTCTGCACCTGAGTTTAGTGGTGGCTTGTTTTCTGTGGACCCAGCTTGGGTTTAACTTTCTGGTTCTCTCTTGCCGTTTGGGCATCTGGGCTTTGTTCTTGGCATTTTGTCGACCGGGAGAATGAAGAGCGTGTCACTGTTAGGTTAGGTTGAGAGTATGCGGGCAGTGGGCAAATCAGCCCTCTTGTGCTTTTTGATCTCCTCACTTGAGATTCAATTTCACGCGACCCTGCCACTTTGATCTGGCCCACGCCTTCATTAACCAGGTCCAACACTTGCCTTTCTTGGATCTTGCCCCTCCTGACAAAGGTAATCGGGTTTTTGGGGGAGTGGCCAGGGTTAGTCGGGGTGTGCCTAGGGTTTGTGGGGGTGTGGCATGATCTCTGGGATGTGCCGAGGGTTTGTGGGGGTGTGTGCCCCCTTGGACTTTAGGATTAGGTTTGAGTGTTGGGCTGGTGGATGTATATGTGTGACTGGGATAGGTAAGGCTGCAGAGTTTTGAGTGGTGAGGTATGAGGTGCTATTGGGCTTAGGCTTGTGTGGTGAAGCTAGGTGAATCTGGCCCATGCCTTTCATTATCATGGTCCGACACCACTTGGTTCAATGGACCGGGTGTGCACTGGGACACATCATCAGTAATGCATCCTCGGATCATGGGGTGTTTCGGGTCTTTCATCATTAAACACCCTCCCCGAGATGACCCAGCCGGAGTTGATCAAGCTCGGCTTGTGTTTTCCCATGGACCAGGATAATGAGAGGCATGTAACTATGAGGGTAATGGGTTAGGGTTAGGGTTAGGGTTAGGGTTAGGGTTAGGTTGAGAGTATGCGGGCAGTGGGCAAATCAGCCCTCTTGTGCTTTTTGATCTCCTCACTCGAGATTCAATTTCACGCGACCCTGCCACTTTGAACTGGCCCACGCCTTCATTAACCAGGTCCAACACTTGCCTTTCTTGGTTCTTGCCCCTCCTGACAAAGGTAATCGGGTTTGTGGGGGTGTGGCCAGGGTTAGTCGGGGTGTGCCTAGGGTTTGTGGGGGTGTGGCATGATCTCTGGGATGTGCCGAGGGTTTGTGGGGGTGTGTGCCCCCTTGGACTTTAGGATTAGGTTTGAGTGTTGGGCTGGTGGATGTATATGTGTGACGGGGATAGGTAAGGCTGCAGAGTTTGGAGTGGTGAGGTATGAGGTGCTGTGGCGCATAGGCTCATGTGGTGAAGCCAGGTGAATCTGGCCCATGCCTTTCATTATCGTGGTCCGACACCACTTGGTTCAATGGACCGGGTGTGCACTGGGACACATCATCAGTAATGCATCCTCGGATCATGGGGTGTTTCGGGTCTTTCATCATTAAACACCCTCCCCGAGATGACCCAGCCGGAGTTGATCAAGCTCGGCTTGTGTTTTCCCATGGACCACGATAATGAGAGGCATGTAACTATGATGGTAATGTTGTTTTTAAACATCATTACCTGGCATCTGTATGCCTGGGATTGCATGGGTTAAATTGACAGTGTTTACTGGGCATTCGGTGTCTCTGCACCTGAGTTGAGTGGTGACTGGTTTTCTGTGGACCCAGCTTGGGTTTAACTTTCTGGTTCTCTCTCGCCGTTTGGGCATCTGGGCTTTATTCTTGGCATTTTGTCGACCGGGAGAATGAAGAGCGTGTCACTGTTAGGTTAGGTTGAGAGTATGCGGGCAGTGGGCAAATCAGCCCTCTTGTGCTTTTTGATCTCCTCACTTGAGATTCAATTTCACGCGACCCTGCCACTTTGATCTGGCCCACGCCTTCATTAACCAGGTCCAACACTTGCCTTTCTTGGATCTTGCCCCTCCTGACAAAGGTAATCGGGTTTGTGGGGGAGTGGCCAGGGTTAATCGGGGTGTGCCTAGGGTTTGTGGGGGTGTGGCATGATCTGTGGGATGTGCCGAGGGTTTGTGGGGGTGTGTGCCCCCTTGGACTTTAGGATTAGGTTTGAGTGTTGGGCTGGTGGATGTATATGTGTGACGGGGATAGGTAAGGCTGCAGAGTTTGGAGTGGTGAGGTATGAGGTGCTGTGGCGCATAGGCTCATGTGGTGAAGCCAGGTGAATCTGGCCCATGCCTTTCATTATCGTGGTCCGACACCACTTGGTTCAATGGACCGGGTGTGCACTGGGACACATCATCAGTAATGCATCCTCGGATCATGGGGTGTTTCGGGTCTTTCATCATTAAACACCCTCCCCGAGATGACCCAGCCGGAGTTGATCAAGCTCGGCTTGTGTTTTCCCATGGACCACGATAATGAGAGGCATGTAACTATGATGGTAATGTTGTTTTTAAACATCATTACCTGGCATCTGTATGCCTGGGATTGCATGGGTTAAATTGACAGTGTTTACTGGGCATTCGGTGTCTCTGCACCTGAGTTGAGTGGTGACTGGTTTTCTGTGGACCCAGCTTGGGTTTAACTTTCTGGTTCTCTCTCGCCGTTTGGGCATCTGGGCTTTATTCTTGGCATTTTGTCGACCGGGAGAATGAAGAGCGTGTCACTGTTAGGTTAGGTTGAGAGTATGCGGGCAGTGGGCAAATCAGCCCTCTTGTGCTTTTTGATCTCCTCACTTGAGATTCAATTTCACGCGACCCTGCCACTTTGATCTGGCCCACGCCTTCATTAACCAGGTCCAACACTTGCCTTTCTTGGATCTTGCCCCTCCTGACAAAGGTAATCGGGTTTGTGGGGGAGTGGCCAGGGTTAATCGGGGTGTGCCTAGGGTTTGTGGGGGTGTGGCATGATCTCTGGGATGTGCCGAGGGTTTGTGGGGGTGTGTGCCCCCTTGGACTTTAGGATTAGGTTTGAGTGTTGGGCTGGTGGATGTATATGTGTGACTGGGATAGGTAAGGCTGCAGAGTTTTGAGTGGTGAGGTATGAGGTGCTATTGGGCTTAGGCTTGTGTGGTGAAGCTAGGTGAATCTGGCCCATGCCTTTCATTAGGGTTAGGGTTAGGTTGAGAGTATGCGGGCAGTGGGCAAATCAGCCCTCTTGTGCTTTTTGATCTCCTCACTTGAGATTCAATTTCACGCGACCCTGCCACTTTGATCTGGCCCACGCCTTCATTAACCAGGTCCAACACTTGCCTTTCTTGAATCTTGCCCCTGCTGCCAAAGGTAATCGGGTTTGTGGGGGAGTGGCCAGGGTTAGTCGGGGTGTGCCTAGGGTTTGTGGGGGTGTGGCATGATCTCTGGGATGTGCCGAGGGTTTGTGGGGGTGTGTGCCCCCTTGGACTTTAGGATTAGGTTTGAGTGTTGGGCTGGTGGATGCATATGTGTGACTGGGAGAGGTAAGGCTGCAGAGTTTGGAGTGGTGAGGTATGAGGTGCTATGGTGCATTTGGCTCGTGTGGTGAAGCCAGGTGAATCTGGCCCATGCCTTTCATTATCGTGGTCCGACACCACTTGGTTCAATGGACCGGGTGTGCACTGGGACACATCATCAGTAATGCATCCTCGGATCATGGGGTGTTTCGGGTCTTTCATCATTAAACACCCTCCCCGAGATGACCCAGCCGGAGTTGATCAAGCTCGGCTTGTGTTTTCCCATGGACCAGGATAATGAGAGGCATGTAACCATGAGGGTAATGTTGTTTTTAAACATCATTACCTGGCATCTGTATGCCTGGGATTGCATGGGTTAAATTGACAGTGTTTACTGGGCATTCGGTATCTCTGCACCTGAGTTTAGTGGTGACTGGTTTTCTGTGGACCCAGCTTGGGTTTAACTTTCTGGATCTCTCTCGTCGTTTGGGCATCTGGGCTTTATTCCTGGCATTTTGTCGACCGGGAGAATGAAGAGCGTGTCACTGTTAGGTTATGTTGAGAGTATGCGGGCAGTGGGCAAATCAGCCCTCTTGTGCTTTTTGATCTCCTCACTTGAGATTCAATTTCACGCGACCCTGCCACTTTGATCTGGCCCACGCCTTCATTAACCAGGTCCAACACTTGCCTTTCTTGAATCTTGCCCCTGCTGCCAAAGGTAATCGGGTTTGTGGGGGAGTGGCCAGGGTTAGTCGGGGTGTGCCTAGGGTTTGTGGGGGTGTGGCATGATCTCTGGGATGTGCCGAGGGTTTGTGGGGGTGTGTGCCCCCTTGGACTTTAGGATTAGGTTTGAGTGTTGGGCTGGTGGATGCATATGTGTGACTGGGAGAGGTAAGGCTGCAGAGTTTGGAGTGGTGAGGTATGAGGTGCTATGGTGCATTTGGCTCGTGTGGTGAAGCCAGGTGAGTCTGGCCCATGCCTTTCATTATCGTGGTCCGACACCACTTGGTTCAATGGACCGGGTGTGCACTGGGACACATCATCAGTAATGCATCCTCGGATCATGGGGTGTTTCGGGTCTTTCATCATTAAACACCCTCCCCGAGATGACCCAGCCGGAGTTGATCAAGCTCGGCTTGTGTTTTCCCATGGACCAGGATAATGAGAGGCATGTAACTATGAGGGTAATGTTGTTTTTAAACATCATTACCTGGCATCTGTATGCCTGGGATTGCATGGGTTAAATTGACAGTGTTTACTGGGCATTCGGTATCTCTGCACCTGAGTTTAGTGGTGACTGGTTTTCTGTGGACCCAGCTTGGGTTTAACTTTCTGGATCTCTCTCGTCGTTTGGGCATCTGGGCTTTATTCCTGGCATTTTGTCGACCGGGAGAATGAAGAGCGTGTCACTGTTAGGTTAGGTTGAGAGTATGCGGGCAGTGGGCAAATCAGCCCTCTTGTGCTTTTTGATCTCCTCACTTGAGATTCAATTTCACGCGACCCTGCCACTTTGATCTGGCCCACGCCTTCATTAACCAGGTCCAACACTTGCCTTTCTTGGATCTTGCCCCTCCTGACAAAGGTGATCGGGTTTGTGGGGGAGTGGCCAGGGTTAGTCGGGGTGTGCCTAGGGTTTGTGGGGGTGTGGCATGATCTCTGGGATGTGCCGAGGGTTTGTGGGGCTGTGTGCCCCCGCATTAGGGTTAGGTTGAGAGTATGCGGGCAGTGGGCAAATCAGCCCTCTTGTGCTTTTTGATCTCCTCACTTGAGATTCAATTTCACGCGACCCTGCCACTTTGATCTGGCCCACGCCTTCATTAACCAGGTCCAACACTTGCCTTTCTTGGATCTTGCCCCTCCTGACAAAGGTAATCGGGTTTGTGGGGGAGTGGCCAGGGTTAGTCGGGGTGTGCCTAGGGTTTGTGGGGGTGTGGCATGATCTCTGGGATGTGCCGAGGGTTTGTGGGGGTGTGTGCCCCCTTGGACTTTAGGATTAGGTTTGAGTGTTGGGCTGGTGGATGTATATGTGTGACGGGGATAGGTAAGGCTGCAGAGTTTTGAGTGGTGAGGTATGAGGTGCTATGGGACTTAGGCTCGTGTGGTGAAGCCAGGTGAATCTGGCCCATGCCTTTCATTATCGTGGTCCGACATCACTTGGTTCAATGGACCGGGTGTGCACTGGGACACATCATCAGTAATGCATCCTCGGATCATGGGGTGTTTCGGGTCTTTCATCATTAAACACCCTCCCCGAGATGACCCAGCCGGAGTTGATCAAGCTCGGCTTGTGTTTTCCCATGGACCAGGATAATGAGTGGCATGTAACTATGAGGGTAATGACGTTTTTAAACATCATTACCTGGCATCTGTATGCCTGGGATTACATGGGTTAAATTGACAGTGTTTACTGGGCATTCGGTGTCTCTGCACCTGAGTTTAGTGGTGACTGGTTTTCTGTGGACCCAGCTTGGGTTTAACTTTCTGGTTCTCTCTTGCCGTTTGGGCATCTGGGCTTTGTTCTTGGCATTTTGTCGACCGGGAGAATGAAGAGCGTGTCACTGTTAGGTTAGGTTGAGAGTATGCGGGCAGTGGGCAAATCAGCCCTCTTGTGCTTTTTGATCTCCTCACTTGAGATTCAATTTCACGCGACCCTCGCATTAGGGTTAGGTTGAGAGTATGCGGGCAGTGGGCAAATCAGCCCTCTTGTGCTTTTTGATCTCCTCACTTGAGATTCAATTTCACGCGACCCTGCCACTTTGATCTGGCCCACGCCTTCATTAACCAGGTCCAACACTTGCCTTTCTTGGATCTTGCCCCTCCTGACAAAGGTAATCGGGTTTGTGGGGGAGTGGCCAGGGTTAGTCGGGGTGTGCCTAGGGTTTGTGGGGGTGTGGCATGATCTCTGGGATGTGCCGAGGGTTTGTGGGGGTGTGTGCCCCCTTGGACTTTAGGATTAGGTTTGAGTGTTGGGCTGGTGGATGTATATGTGACTGGGATAGGTAAGGCTGCAGAGTTTTGAGTGGTGAGGTATGAGGTGCTATTGGGGTTAGGCTGGTGTGGTGAAGCCAGGTGAATCTGGCCCATGCCTTTCATTATCGTGGTCCGACACCACTTGGTTCAATGGACCGGGTGTGCACTGGGACACATCATCAGTAATGCATCCTCGGATCATGGGGTGTTTCGGGTCTTTCATCATTAAACACCCTCCCCGAGATGACCCAGCCGGAGTTGATCAAGCTCGGCTTGTGTTTTCCCATGGACCAGGATAATGAGAGGCATGTAACTATGAGGGTAATGTTGTTTTTAAACATCATTACCTGGCATCTGTATGCCTGGGGATGCATGGGTTAAATTGACAGTGTTTACTGGGCATTCGGTGTCTCTGCACCTGAGTTTAGTGGTGGCTTGTTTTCTGTGGACCCAGCTTGGGTTTAACTTTCTGGTTCTCTCTTGCCGTTTGGGCATCTGGGCTTTGTTCTTGGCATTTTGTCGACCGGGAGAATGAAGAGCGTGTCACTGTTAGGTTAGGTTGAGAGTATGCGGGCAGTGGGCAAATCAGCCCTCTTGTGCTTTTTGATCTCCTCACTTGAGATTCAATTTCACGCGACCCTGCCACTTTGATCTGGCCCACGCCTTCATTAACCAGGTCCAACACTTGCCTTTCTTGGATCTTGCCCCTCCTGACAAAGGTAATCGGGTTTGTGGGGGAGTGGCCAGGGTTAGTCGGGGTGTGCCTAGGGTTTGTGGGGGTGTGGCATGATCTCTGGGATGTGCCGAGGGTTTGTGGGGGTGTGTGCCCCCTTGGACTTTAGGATTAGGTTTGAGTGTTGGGCTGGTGGATGTATATGTGACTGGGATAGGTAAGGCTGCAGAGTTTTGAGTGGTGAGGTATGAGGTGCTATGGCGCATAGGCTCGTGTGGTGAAGCCAGGTGAATCTGGCCCATGCCTTTCATTATCGTGGTCCGACACCACTTGGTTCAATGGACCGGGTGTGCACTGGGACACATCATCAGTAATGCATCCTCGGATCATGGGGTGTTTCGGGTCTTTCATCATTAAACACCCTCCCCGAGATGACCCAGCCGGAGTTGATCAAGCTCGGCTTGTGTTTTCCCATGGACCAGGATAATGAGAGGCATGTAACTATGAGGGTAATGTTGTTTTTAAACATCATTACCTGGCATCTGTATGCCTGGGGATGCATGGGTTAAATTGACAGTGTTTACTGGGCATTCGGTGTCTCTGCACCTGAGTTTAGTGGTGGCTTGTTTTCTGTGGACCCAGCTTGGGTTTAACTTTCTGGTTCTCTCTTGCCGTTTGGGCATCTGGGCTTTGTTCTTGGCATTTTGTCGACCGGGAGAATGAAGAGCGTGTCACTGTTAGGTTAGGTTGAGAGTATGCGGGCAGTGGGCAAATCAGCCCTCTTGTGCTTTTTGATCTCCTCACTTGAGATTCAATTTCACGCGACCCTGCCACTTTGATCTGGCCCACGCCTTCATTAACCAGGTCCAACACTTGCCTTTCTTGGATCTTGCCCCTCCTGACAAAGGTAATCGGGTTTGTGGGGGAGTGGCCAGGGTTAGTCGGGGTGTGCCTAGGGTTTGTGGGGGTGTGGCATGATCTCTGGGATGTGCCGAGGGTTTGTGGGGGTGTGTGCCCCCTTGGACTTTAGGATTAGGTTTGAGTGTTGGGCTGGTGGATGTATATGTGGGTTAGGGTTAGGGTTAGGGTTAGGGTTAGGGTTAGGGTTAGGGTTAGGGTTAGGGTTAGGGTTAGGGTTAGGTTGAGAGTATGCGGGCAGTGGGCAAATCAGCCCTCTTGTGCTTTTCGATCTCCTCACTTGAGATTCAATTTCACGCGACCCTGCCACTTTGATCTGGCCCACGCCTTCATTAACCAGGTCCAACACTTGCCTTTCTTGGATCTTGCCCCTCCTGACAAAGGTAATCGGGTTTGTGGGGGAGTGGCCAGGGTTAGTCGGGGTGTGCCTAAGGTTTGTGGGGGTGTGGCATGATCTCTGGGATGTGCCGAGGGTTTGTGGGGGTGTGTGCCCCCTTGGACTTTAGGATTAGGTTTGAGTGTTGGGCTGGTGGATGTATATGTGTGACTGGGATAGGTAAGGCTGCAGAGTTTGGAGTGGTGAGGTATGAGGTGCTGTGGCGCATAGGCTCATGTGGTCAAGCCAGGTGAATCCGGCCCATGCCTTTCATTATCGTGGTCCGACACCACTTGGTTCAATGGACCGGGTGTGCACTGGGACACATCATCAGTAATGCATCCTCGGATCATGGGGTGTTTCGGGTCTTTCATCATTAAACACCCTCCCCGAGATGACCCAGCCGGAGTTGATCAAGCTCGGCTTGTGTTTTCCCATGGACCAGGATAATGAGAGGCATGTAACTATGAGGGTAATGTTGTTTTTAAACATCATTACCTGGCATCTGTATGCCTGGGGATGCATGGGTTAAATTGACAGTGTTTACTGGGCATTCGGTGTCTCTGCACCTGAGTTTAGTGGTGGCTTGTTTTCTGTGGACCCAGCTTGGGTTTAACTTTCTGGTTCTCTCTTGCCGTTTGGGCATCTGGGCTTTGTTCTTGGCATTTTGTCGACCGGGAGAATGAAGAGCGTGTCACTGTTAGGTTAGGTTGAGAGTATGCGGGCAGTGGGCAAATCAGCCCTCTTGTGCTTTTTGATCTCCTCACTTGAGATTCAATTTCACGCGACCCTGCCACTTTGATCTGGCCCACGCCTTCATTAACCAGGTCCAACACTTGCCTTTCTTGGATCTTGCCCCTCCTGACAAAGGTAATCGGGTTTGTGGGGGAGTGGCCAGGGTTAGTCGGGGTGTGCCTAGGGTTTGTGGGGGTGTGGCATGATCTCTGGGATGTGCCGAGGGTTTGTGGGGGTGTGTGCCCCCTTGGACTTTAGGATTAGGTTTGAGTGTTGGGCTGGTGGATGTATATGTGGGTTAGGTTGAGAGTATGCGGGCAGTGGGCAAATCAGCCCTCTTGTGCTTTTTGATCTCCTGACTTGAGATTCAATTTCACGCGACCCTGCCACTTTGATCTGGCCCACGCCTTCATTAACCAGGTCCAACACTTGCCTTTCTTGGATCTTGCCCCTCCTGACAAAGGTAATCGGGTTTGTGGGGGAGTGGCCAGGGTTAGTCGGGGTGTGCCTAGGGTTTGTGGGGGTGTGGCATGATCTCTGGGATGTGCCGAGGGTTTGTGGGGGTGTGTGCCCCCTTGGACTTTAGGATTAGGTTTGAGTGTTGGGCTGGTGGATGTATATGTGTGACTGGGATAGGTAAGGCTGCAGAGTTTGGATTGGTGAGGTATGAGGTGCTGTGGCGCATAGGCTCATGTGGTGAAGCTAGGTGAATCTAGCCCATGCCTTTCATTATCGTGGTCCGACACCACTTGGTTCAATGGACCGGGTGTGCACTGGGACACATCATCAGTAATGCATCCTCGGATCATCGGGTGTTTCGGGTCTTTCATCATTAAACACCCTCCCCGAGATGACCCAGCCGGAGTTGATCAAGCTCGGCTTGTGTTTTCCCATGGACCACGATAATGAGAGGCATGTAACTATGAGGGCAATGTTGTTTTTAAACATCATTACCCGGCATCTGTATGCCTGGGATTGCATGGGTTAAATTGAAAGTGTTTACTGGGCATTCGGTGTCTCAGCACCTGAGTTTAGTGGTGACTTGTTTTCTGTGGACCCAGCTTGGGTTTAACTTTCTGGTTCTCTCTTGCCGTTTGGGCATCTGGGCTTTGTTCTTGGCATTTTGTCGACCGGGAGAATGAAGAGCGTGTCACTGTTAGGTTAGGTTGAGAGTATGCGGGCAGTGGGCAAATCAGCCCTCTTGTGCTTTTTGATCTCCTGACTTGAGATTCAATTTCACGCGACCCTGCCACTTTGATCTGGCCCACGCCTTCATTAACCAGGTCCAACACTTGCCTTTCTTGGATCTTGCCCCTCCTGACAAAGGTAATCGGGTTTGTGGGGGAGTGGCCAGGGTTAGTCGGGGTGTGCCTAGGGTTTGTGGGGGTGTGGCATGATCTCTGGGATGTGCCGAGGGTTTGTGGGGGTGTGTGCCCCCTTGGACTTTAGGATTAGGTTTGAGTGTTGGGCTGGTGGATGTATATGTGTGACTGGGATAGGTAAGGCTGCAGAGTTTGGATTGGTGAGGTATGAGGTGCTGTGGCGCATAGGCTCATGTGGTGAAGCTAGGTGAATCTAGCCCATGCCTTTCATTATCGTGGTCCGACACCACTTGGTTCAATGGACCGGGTGTGCACTGGGACACATCATCAGTAATGCATCCTCGGATCATCGGGTGTTTCGGGTCTTTCATCATTAAACACCCTCCCCGAGATGACCCAGCCGGAGTTGATCAAGCTCGGCTTGTGTTTTCCCATGGACCACGATAATGAGAGGCATGTAACTATGAGGGCAATGTTGTTTTTAAACATCATTACCCGGCATCTGTATGCCTGGGATTGCATGGGTTAAATTGAAAGTGTTTACTGGGCATTCGGTGTCTCAGCACCTGAGTTTAGTGGTGACTTGTTTTCTGTGGACCCAGCTTGGGTTTAACTTTCTGGTTCTCTCTTGCCGTTTGGGCATCTGGGCTTTGTTCTTGGCATTTTGTCGACCGGGAGAATGAAGAGCGTGTCACTGTTAGGTTAGGTTGAGAGTATGCGGGCAGTGGGCAAATCAGCCCTCTTGTGCTTTTCGATCTCCTCACTTGAGATTCAATTTCACGCGACCCTGCCACTTTGATCTGGCCCACGCCTTCATTAACCAGGTCCAACACTTGCCTTTCTTGGATCTTGCCCCTCCTGACAAAGGTAATCGGGTTTGTGGGGGAGTGGCCAGGGTTAGTCGGGGTGTGCCTAGGGTTTGTGGGGGTGTGGCATGATCTCTGGGATGTGCCGAGGGTTTGTGGGGGAGTGTGCCCCCTTGGACTTTAGGATTAGGTTTGGTTGAGAGTATGCGGGCAGTGGGCAAATCAGCCATCTTGTGCTTTTTGATCTCCTCACTTGAGATTCAATTTCACGCGACCCTGCCACTTTGATCTGGCCCACGCCTTCATTAACCAGGTCCAACACTTGCCGTTCTTGGATCTTGCCCCTCCTGACAAAGGTAATCGGGTTTGTGGGGGAGTGGCCAGGGTTAGTCGGGGTGTGCCTAGGGTTTGTGGGGGTGTGGCATGATCTCTGGGATGTGCCGAGGGTTTGTGGGGGTCTGTGCCCCCTTGGACTTTAGGATTAGGTTTGAGTGTTGGGCTGGTGGATGTGTATGTGTGACTGGGATAGGTAAGGCTGCAGAGTTTGGAGTGCTGAGGTATGAGGTGCTGTGGCGCATAGGCTCATGTGGTGAAGCCAGGTGAATCTGGCCCATGCCTTTCATTATCGTGGTCCGACACCACTTGGTTCAATGGACCGGGTGTGCACTGGGACACATCATCAGTAATGCATCCTCGGATCATGGGGTGTTTCGGGTCTTTCATCATTAAACACCCTCCCCGAGATGACCCAGCCGGAGTTGATCAAGCTCGGCTTGTGTTTTCCCATGGACCAGGATAATGAGAGGCATGTAACTATGAGGGTAATGACGTTTTTAAACATCATTACCTGGCATCTGTATGCCTGGGGATGCATGGGTTAAATTGACAGTGTTTACTGGGCATTCGGTGTCTCTGCACCTGAGTTTAGTGGTGACTTGTTTTCTGTGGACCCAGCTTGGGTTTAACTTTCTGGTTCTCTCTTGCCGTTTGGGCATCCGGGCTTTGTTCTTGGCATTTTGTCGACCGGGAGAATGAAGAGCGTGTCACTGTTAGGTTAGGTTGAGAGTATGCGGGCAGTGGGCAAATCAGCCCTCTTGTGCTTTTTGATCTCCTCACTTGAGATTCAATTTCACGCGACCCTGCCACTTTGATCTGGCCCACGCCTTCATTAACCAGGTCCAACACTTGCCTTTCTTGGATCTTGCCCCTCCTGACAAAGGTAATCGGGTTTGTGGGGGAGTGGCCAGGGTTAGTCGGGGTGTGCCTAGGGTTTGTGGGGGTGTGGCATGATCTCTGGGATGTGCCGAGGGTTTGTGGGGGAGTGTGCCCCCTTGGACTTTAGGATTAGGTTTGGTTGAGAGTATGCGGGCAGTGGGCAAATCAGCCATCTTGTGCTTTTTGATCTCCTCACTTGAGATTCAATTTCACGCGACCCTGCCACTTTGATCTGGCCCACGCCTTCATTAACCAGGTCCAACACTTGCCGTTCTTGGATCTTGCCCCTCCTGACAAAGGTAATCGGGTTTGTGGGGGAGTGGCCAGGGTTAGTCGGGGTGTGCCTAGGGTTTGTGGGGGTGTGGCATGATCTCTGGGATGTGCCGAGGGTTTGTGGGGGTCTGTGCCCCCTTGGACTTTAGGATTAGGTTTGAGTGTTGGGCTGGTGGATGTGTATGTGTGACTGGGATAGGTAAGGCTGCAGAGTTTGGAGTGGTGAGGTATGAGGTGCTGTGGCGCATAGGCTCATGTGGTGAAGCCAGGTGAATCTGGCCCATGCCTTTCATTATCATGGTCCGACACCACTTGGTTCAATGGACCGGGTGTGCACTGGGACACATCATCAGTAATGCATCCTCGGATCATGGGGTGTTTCGGGTCTTTCATCATTAAACACCCTCCCCGAGATGACCCAGCCGGAGTTGATCAAGCTCGGCTTGTGTTTTCCCATGGACCAGGATAATGAGAGGCATGTAACTATGAGGGTAATGACGTTTTTAAACATCATTACCTGGCATCTGTATGCCTGGGGATGCATGGGTTAAATTGACAGTGTTTACTGGGCATTCGGTGTCTCTGCACCTGAGTTTAGTGGTGACTTGTTTTCTGTGGACCCAGCTTGGGTTTAACTTTCTGGTTCTCTCTTGCCGTTTGGGCATCCGGGCTTTGTTCTTGGCATTTTGTCGACCGGGAGAATGAAGAGCGTGTCACTGTTAGGTTAGGTTGAGAGTATGCGGGCAGTGGGCAAATCAGCCCTCTTGTGCTTTTTGATCTCCTCACTTGAGATTCAATTTCACGCGACCCTGCCACTTTGATCTGGCCCACGCCTTCATTAACCAGGTCCAACACTTGCCTTTCTTGGATCTTGCCCCTCCTGACAAAGGTAATCGGGTTTGTGGGGGAGTGGCCAGGGTTAGTCGGGGTGTGCCTAGGGTTTGTGGGGGTGTGGCATGATCTCTGGGATGTGCCGAGGGTTTGTGGGGGAGTGTGCCCCCTTGGACTTTAGGATTAGGTTTGGTTGAGAGTATGCGGGCAGTGGGCAAATCAGCCATCTTGTGCTTTTTGATCTCCTCACTTGAGATTCAATTTCACGCGACCCTGCCACTTTGATCTGGCCCACGCCTTCATTAACCAGGTCCAACACTTGCCGTTCTTGGATCTTGCCCCTCCTGACAAAGGTAATCGGGTTTGTGGGGGAGTGGCCAGGGTTAGTCGGGGTGTGCCTAGGGTTTGTGGGGGTGTGGCATGATCTCTGGGATGTGCCGAGGGTTAGGGTTAGGTTGAGAGTATGCGGGCAGTGGGCAAATCAGCCCTCTTGTGCTTTTTGATCTCCTCACTTGAGATTCAATTTCACGCGACCCTGCCACTTTGATCTGGCCCACGCCTTCATTAACCAGGTCCAACACTTGCCTTTCTTGGATCTTGCCCCTCCTGACAAAGGTAATCGGGTTTGTGGGGGAGTGGCCAGGGTTAATCGGGGTGTGCCGAGGGTTTGTGGGGGTGTGTGCCCCCTTGGACTTTAGGATTAGGTTTGAGTGTTGGGCTGGTGGATGTATATGTGTGACGGGGATAGGTAAGGCTGCAGAGTTTTGAGTGGTGAGGTATGAGGCGCTGTGGCGCATAGGCTCGTGTGGTGAAGCCAGGTGAATCTGGCCCATGCCTTTCATTATCGTGGTCCGACACCACTTGGTTCAATGGACCGGGTGTGCACTGGGACACATCATCAGTAATGCATCCTCGGATCATGGGGTGTTTCGGGTCTTTCATCATTAAACACCCTCCCCGAGATGACCCAGCCGGAGTTGATCAAGCTCGGCTTGTGTTTTCCCATGGACCAGGATAATGAGAGGCATGTAACTATGAGGGTAATGACGTTTTTAAACATCATTACCTGGCATCTGTATGCCTGGGGATGAATGGGATAAATTGACAGTGTTTACTGGGCATTCGGTGTCTCTGCACCTGAGTTTAGTGGTGGCTTGTTTTCTGTGGACCCAGCTTGGGTTTAACTTTCTGGTTCTCTCTTGCCGTTTGGGCATCTGGGCTTTGTTCTTGGCATTTTGTCGACCGGGAGAATGAAGAGCGTGTCACTGTTAGGTTAGGTTGAGAGTATGCGGGCAGTGGGCAAATCAGCCCTCTTGTGCTTTTTGATCTCCTCACTTGAGATTCAATTTCACGCGACCCTGCCACTTTGATCTGGCCCACGCCTTCATTAACCAGGTCCAACACTTGCCTTTCTTGGATCTTGCCCCTCCTGACAAAGGTAATCGGGTTTGTGGGGGAGTGGCCAGGGTTAGTCGGGGTGTGCCTAGGGTTTGTGGGGGTGTGGCATGATCTCTGGGATGTGCCGAGGGTTTGTGGGGGTGTGTGCCCCCTTGGACTTTAGGATTAGGTTTGAGTGTTGGGCTGGTGGATGTATATGTGTGACGGGGATAGGTAAGGCTGCAGAGTTTTGAGTGGTGAGGTATGAGGTGCTATGGCGCATAGGCTCGTGTGGTGAAGCCAGGTGAATCTGGCCCATGCCTTTCATTATCGTGGTCCGACACCACTTGGTTCAATGGACTGGGTGTGCACTGGGACACATCATCAGTAATGCATCCTCGGATCATGGGGTGTTTCGGGTCTTTCATCATTAAACACCCTCCCCGAGATGACCCAGCCGGAGTTGATCAAGCTCGGCTTGTGTTTTCCCATGGACCAGGATAATGAGAGGCATGTAACTATGAGGGTAATGTTGTTTTTAAACATCATTACCTGGCATCTGTATGCCTGGGATTGCATGGGTTAAATTGACAGTGTTTACTGGGCATTCGGTGTCTCTGCACCTGAGTTTAGTGGTGACTTGTTTTCTGTGGACCCAGCTTGGGTTTAACTTTCTGGTTCTCTCTCGCCTTTTGGGCATCTGGGCTTTTTTGTTGGCATTTTGTCGACCGGGAGAATGAAGAGCGTGTCACTGTTAGGTTAGGTTGAGAGTATGCGGGCAGTGGGCAAATCAGCCCTCTTGTGCTTTTTGATCTCCTCACTTGAGATTCAATTTCACGCGACCCTGCCACTTTGATCTGGCCCACGCCTTCATTAACCAGGTCCAACACTTGCCTTTCTTGGATCTTGCCCCTCCTGACAAAGGTAATCGGGTTTGTGGGGGAGTGGCCAGGGTTAGTCGGGGTGTGCCTAGGGTTTGTGGGGGTGTGGCATGATCTCTGGGATGTGCCGAGGGTTTGTGGGGGAGTGTGCCCCCTTGGACTTTAGGATTAGGTTTGGTTGAGAGTATGCGGGCAGTGGGCAAATCAGCCATCTTGTGCTTTTTGATCTCCTCACTTGAGATTCAATTTCACGCGACCCTGCCACTTTGATCTGGCCCACGCCTTCATTAACCAGGTCCAACACTTGCCGTTCTTGGATCTTGCCCCTCCTGACAAAGGTAATCGGGTTTGTGGGGGAGTGGCCAGGGTTAGTCGGGGTGTGCCTAGGGTTTGTGGGGGTGTGGCATGATCTCTGGGATGTGCCGAGGGTTAGGTTGAGAGTATGCGGGCAGTGGGCAAATCAGCCCTCTTGTGCTTTTTGATCTCCTCACTTGAGATTCAATTTCACGCGACCCTGCCACTTTGATCTGGCCCACGCCTTCATTAACCAGGTCCAACATTTGCCTTTCTTGGATCTTGCCCCTCCTGCCAAAGGTAATCGGGTTTGTGGGGGAGTGGCCAGGGTTAGTCGGGGTGTGCCTAGGGTTTGTGGGGGTGTGGCATGATCACTGGGATGTGCCGAGGGTTTGTGGGGGTGTGTGCCCCCTTGGACTTTAGGATTAGGTTTGAGTGTTGGGCTGGTGGATGTATATGTGTGACTGGGATAGGTAAGGCTGCAGAGTTTGGAGTGGTGAGGTATGAGGTGCTGTGGCGCATAGGCTCATGTGGTCAAGCCAGGTGAATCCGGCCCATGCCTTTCATTATCGTGGTCCGACACCACTTGGTTCAATGGACTGGGTGTGCACTGGGACACATCATCAGTAATGCATCCTCGGATCATGGGGTGTTTCGGGTCTTTCATCATTAAACACCCTCCCCGAGATGACCCAGCCGGAGTTGATCAAGCTCGGCTTGTGTTTTCCCATGGACCAGGATAATGAGTGGCATGTAACTATGAGGGTAATGACGTTTTAAAACATCATTACCTGGCATCTGTATGCCTGGGATTGCATGGGTTAAATTGACAGTGTTTACTGGGCATTCGGTGTCTCTGCACCTGAGTTTAGTGGTGACTGGTTTTCTGTGGACCCAGCTTGGGTTTAACTTTCTGGTTCTCTCTTGCCGTTTGGGCATCTGGGCTTTGTTCTTGGCATTTTGTCGACCGGGAGAATGAAGAGCGTGTCACTGTTAGGTTAGGTTGAGAGTATGCGGGCAGTGGGCAAATCAGCCCTCTTGTGCTTTTTGATCTCCTCACTTGAGATTCAATTTCACGCGACCCTGCCACTTTGATCTGGCCCACGCCTTCATTAACCAGGTCCAACACTTGCCTTTCTTGGATCTTGCCCCTCCTGACAAAGGTAATCGGGTTTGTGGGGGAGTGGCCAGGGTTAGTCGGGGTGTGCCTAGGGTTTGTGGGGGTGTGGCATGATCTCTGGGATGTGCCGAGGGTTTGTGGGGGAGTGTGCCCCCTTGGACTTTAGGATTAGGTTTGGTTGAGAGTATGCGGGCAGTGGGCAAATCAGCCATCTTGTGCTTTTTGATCTCCTCACTTGAGATTCAATTTCACGCGACCCTGCCACTTTGATCTGGCCCACGCCTTCATTAACCAGGTCCAACACTTGCCGTTCTTGGATCTTGCCCCTCCTGACAAAGGTAATCGGGTTTGTGGGGGAGTGGCCAGGGTTAGTCGGGGTGTGCCTAGGGTTTGTGGGGGTGTGGCATGATCTCTGGGATGTGCCGAGGGTTAGGTTGAGAGTATGCGGGCAGTGGGCAAATCAGCCCTCTTGTGCTTTTTGATCTCCTCACTTGAGATTCAATTTCACGCGACCCTGCCACTTTGATCTGGCCCACGCCTTCATTAACCAGGTCCAACATTTGCCTTTCTTGGATCTTGCCCCTCCTGCCAAAGGTAATCGGGTTTGTGGGGGAGTGGCCAGGGTTAGTCGGGGTGTGCCTAGGGTTTGTGGGGGTGTGGCATGATCACTGGGATGTGCCGAGGGTTTGTGGGGGTGTGTGCCCCCTTGGACTTTAGGATTAGGTTTGAGTGTTGGGCTGGTGGATGTATATGTGTGACTGGGATAGGTAAGGCTGCAGAGTTTGGAGTGGTGAGGTATGAGGTGCTGTGGCGCATAGGCTCATGTGGTCAAGCCAGGTGAATCCGGCCCATGCCTTTCATTATCGTGGTCCGACACCACTTGGTTCAATGGACTGGGTGTGCACTGGGACACATCATCAGTAATGCATCCTCGGATCATGGGGTGTTTCGGGTCTTTCATCATTAAACACCCTCCCCGAGATGACCCAGCCGGAGTTGATCAAGCTCGGCTTGTGTTTTCCCATGGACCAGGATAATGAGTGGCATGTAACTATGAGGGTAATGACGTTTTAAAACATCATTACCTGGCATCTGTATGCCTGGGATTGCATGGGTTAAATTGACAGTGTTTACTGGGCATTCGGTGTCTCTGCACCTGAGTTTAGTGGTGACTGGTTTTCTGTGGACCCAGCTTGGGTTTAACTTTCTGGTTCTCTCTTGCCGTTTGGGCATCTGGGCTTTGTTCTTGGCATTTTGTCGACCGGGAGAATGAAGAGCGTGTCACTGTTAGGTTAGGTTGAGAGTATGCGGGCAGTGGGCAAATCAGCCCTCTTGTGCTTTTTGATCTCCTCACTTGAGATTCAATTTCACGCGACCCTGCCACTTTGATCTGGCCCACGCCTTCATTAACCAGGTCCAACACTTGCCTTTCTTGGATCTTGCCCCTCCTGACAAAGGTAATCGGGTTTGTGGGGGAGTGGCCAGGGTTAGTCGGGGTGTGCCTAGGGTTTGTGGGGGTGTGGCATGATCTCTGGGATGTGCCGAGGGTTTGTGGGGGAGTGTGCCCCCTTGGACTTTAGGATTAGGTTTGGTTGAGAGTATGCGGGCAGTGGGCAAATCAGCCATCTTGTGCTTTTTGATCTCCTCACTTGAGATTCAATTTCACGCGACCCTGCCACTTTGATCTGGCCCACGCCTTCATTAACCAGGTCCAACACTTGCCGTTCTTGGATCTTGCCCCTCCTGACAAAGGTAATCGGGTTTGTGGGGGAGTGGCCAGGGTTAGTCGGGGTGTGCCTAGGGTTTGTGGGGGTGTGGCATGATCTCTGGGATGTGCCGAGGGTTAGGGTTAGGTTGAGAGTATGCGGGCAGTGGGCAAATCAGCCCTCTTGTGCTTTTTGATCTCCTCACTTGAGATTCAATTTCACGCGACCCTGCCACTTTGATCTGGCCCACGCCTTCATTAACCAGGTCCAACACTTGCCTTTCTTGGATCTTGCCCCTCCTGACAAAGGTAATCGGGTTTGTGGGGGAGTGGCCAGGGTTAATCGGGGTGTGCCGAGGGTTTGTGGGGGTGTGTGCCCCCTTGGACTTTAGGATTAGGTTTGAGTGTTGGGCTGGTGGATGTATATGTGTGACTGGGATAGGTAAGGCTGCAGAGTTTTGAGTGGTGAGGTATGAGGCGCTGTGGCGC
Source organism: Mobula birostris (assembly GCF_030028105.1). NCBI lineage: Eukaryota > Metazoa > Chordata > Chondrichthyes > Myliobatiformes > Myliobatidae > Mobula > Mobula birostris. The sequence goes on from NW_027274649.1 coordinate 40,641, forward strand.
ATAGGCTCGTGTGGTGAAGCCAGGTGAATCTGGCCCATGCCTTTCATTATCGTGGTCCGACACCACTTGGTTCAATGGACCGGGTGTGCACTGGGACACATCATCAGTAATGCATCCTCGGATCATGGGGTGTTTCGGGTCTTTCATCATTAAACACCCTCCCCGAGATGACCCAGCCGGAGTTGATCAAGCTCGGCTTGTGTTTTCCCATGGACCAGGATAATGAGAGGCATGTAACTATGAGGGTAATGACGTTTTTAAACATCATTACCTGGCATCTGTATGCCTGGGGATGAATGGGATAAATTGACAGTGTTTACTGGGCATTCGGTGTCTCTGCACCTGAGTTTAGTGGTGGCTTGTTTTCTGTGGACCCAGCTTGGGTTTAACTTTCTGGTTCTCTCTTGCCGTTTGGGCATCTGGGCTTTGTTCTTGGCATTTTGTCGACCGGGAGAATGAAGAGCGTGTCACTGTTAGGTTAGGTTGAGAGTATGCGGGCAGTGGGCAAATCAGCCCTCTTGTGCTTTTTGATCTCCTCACTTGAGATTCAATTTCACGCGACCCTGCCACTTTGATCTGGCCCACGCCTTCATTAACCAGGTCCAACACTTGCCTTTCTTGGATCTTGCCCCTCCTGACAAAGGTAATCGGGTTTGTGGGGGAGTGGCCAGGGTTAGTCGGGGTGTGCCTAGGGTTTGTGGGGGTGTGGCATGATCTCTGGGATGTGCCGAGGGTTTGTGGGGGTGTGTGCCCCCTTGGACTTTACGATTAGGTTTGAGTGTTGGGCTGGTGGATGTATATGTGTGACGGGGATAGGTAAGGCTGCAGAGTTTTGAGTGGTGAGGTATGAGGTGCTATGGCGCATAGGCTCGTGTGGTGAAGCCAGGTGAATCTGGCCCATGCCTTTCATTATCGTGGTCCGACACCACTTGGTTCAATGGACTGGGTGTGCACTGGGACACATCATCAGTAATGCATCCTCGGATCATGGGGTGTTTCGGGTCTTTCATCATTAAACACCCTCCCCGAGATGACCCAGCCGGAGTTGATCAAGCTCGGCTTGTGTTTTCCCATGGACCAGGATAATGAGAGGCATGTAACTATGAGGGTAATGTTGTTTTTAAACATCATTACCTGGCATCTGTATGCCTGGGATTGCATGGGTTAAATTGACAGTGTTTACTGGGCATTCGGTGTCTCTGCACCTGAGTTTAGTGGTGACTTGTTTTCTGTGGACCCAGCTTGGGTTTAACTTTCTGGTTCTCTCTCGCCTTTTGGGCATCTGGGCTTTTTTGTTGGCATTTTGTCGACCGGGAGAATGAAGAGCGTGTCACTGTTAGGTTAGGTTGAGAGTATGCGGGCAGTGGGCAAATCAGCCCTCTTGTGCTTTTTGATCTCCTCACTTGAGATTCAATTTCACGCGACCCTGCCACTTTGATCTGGCCCACGCCTTCATTAACCAGGTCCAACACTTGCCTTTCTTGGATCTTGCCCCTCCTGACAAAGGTAATCGGGTTTGTGGGGGAGTGGCCAGGGTTAGTCGGGGTGTGCCTAGGGTTTGTGGGGGTGTGGCATGATCTCTGGAATGTGCCGAGGGTTTGTGGGGGAGTGTGCCCCCTTGGACTTTAGGATTAGGTTTGGTTGAGAGTATGCGGGCAGTGGGCAAATCAGCCATCTTGTGCTTTTTGATCTCCTCACTTGAGATTCAATTTCACGCGACCCTGCCACTTTGATCTGGCCCACGCCTTCATTAACCAGGTCCAACACTTGCCGTTCTTGGATCTTGCCCCTCCTGACAAAGGTAATCGGGTTTGTGGGGGAGTGGCCAGGGTTAGTCGGGGTGTGCCTAGGGTTTGTGGGGGTGTGGCATGATCTCTGGGATGTGCCGAGGGTTAGGTTGAGAGTATGCGGGCAGTGGGCAAATCAGCCCTCTTGTGCTTTTTGATCTCCTCACTTGAGATTCAATTTCACGCGACCCTGCCACTTTGATCTGGCCCACGCCTTCATTAACCAGGTCCAACATTTGCCTTTCTTGGATCTTGCCCCTCCTGCCAAAGGTAATCGGGTTTGTGGGGGAGTGGCCAGGGTTAGTCGGGGTGTGCCTAGGGTTTGTGGGGGTGTGGCATGATCACTGGGATGTGCCGAGGGTTTGTGGGGGTGTGTGCCCCCTTGGACTTTAGGATTAGGTTTGAGTGTTGGGCTGGTGGATGTATATGTGTGACTGGGATAGGTAAGGCTGCAGAGTTTGGAGTGGTGAGGTATGAGGTGCTGTGGCGCATAGGCTCATGTGGTCAAGCCAGGTGAATCCGGCCCATGCCTTTCATTATCGTGGTCCGACACCACTTGGTTCAATGGACTGGGTGTGCACTGGGACACATCATCAGTAATGCATCCTCGGATCATGGGGTGTTTCGGGTCTTTCATCATTAAACACCCTCCCCGAGATGACCCAGCCGGAGTTGATCAAGCTCGGCTTGTGTTTTCCCATGGACCAGGATAATGAGTGGCATGTAACTATGAGGGTAATGACGTTTTAAAACATCATTACCTGGCATCTGTATGCCTGGGATTGCATGGGTTAAATTGACAGTGTTTACTGGGCATTCGGTGTCTCTGCACCTGAGTTTAGTGGTGACTGGTTTTCTGTGGACCCAGCTTGGGTTTAACTTTCTGGTTCTCTCTTGCCGTTTGGGCATCTGGGCTTTGTTCTTGGCATTTTGTCGACCGGGAGAATGAAGAGCGTGTCACTGTTAGGTTAGGTTGAGAGTATGCGGGCAGTGGGCAAATCAGCCCTCTTGTGCTTTTTGATCTCCTCACTTGAGATTCAATTTCACGCGACCCTGCCACTTTGATCTGGCCCACGCCTTCATTAACCAGGTCCAACACTTGCCTTTCTTGGATCTTGCCCCTCCTGACAAAGGTAATCGGGTTTGTGGGGGAGTGGCCAGGGTTAGTCGGGGTGTGCCTAGGGTTTGTGGGGGTGTGGCATGATCTCTGGGATGTGCCGAGGGTTTGTGGGGGAGTGTGCCCCCTTGGACTTTAGGATTAGGTTTGGTTGAGAGTATGCGGGCAGTGGGCAAATCAGCCATCTTGTGCTTTTTGATCTCCTCACTTGAGATTCAATTTCACGCGACCCTGCCACTTTGATCTGGCCCACGCCTTCATTAACCAGGTCCAACACTTGCCGTTCTTGGATCTTGCCCCTCCTGACAAAGGTAATCGGGTTTGTGGGGGAGTGGCCAGGGTTAGTCGGGGTGTGCCTAGGGTTTGTGGGGGTGTGGCATGATCTCTGGGATGTGCCGAGGGTTTGTGGGGGTCTGTGCCCCCTTGGACTTTAGGATTAGGTTTGAGTGTTGGGCTGGTGGATGTGTATGTGTGACTGGGATAGGTAAGGCTGCAGAGTTTGGAGTGCTGAGGTATGAGGTGCTGTGGCGCATAGGCTCATGTGGTGAAGCCAGGTGAATCTGGCCCATGCCTTTCATTATCGTGGTCCGACACCACTTGGTTCAATGGACCGGGTGTGCACTGGGACACATCATCAGTAATGCATCCTCGGATCATGGGGTGTTTCGGGTCTTTCATCATTAAACACCCTCCCCGAGATGACCCAGCCGGAGTTGATCAAGCTCGGCTTGTGTTTTCCCATGGACCAGGATAATGAGAGGCATGTAACTATGAGGGTAATGACGTTTTTAAACATCATTACCTGGCATCTGTATGCCTGGGGATGCATGGGTTAAATTGACAGTGTTTACTGGGCATTCGGTGTCTCTGCACCTGAGTTTAGTGGTGACTTGTTTTCTGTGGACCCAGCTTGGGTTTAACTTTCTGGTTCTCTCTTGCCGTTTGGGCATCCGGGCTTTGTTCTTGGCATTTTGTCGACCGGGAGAATGAAGAGCGTGTCACTGTTAGGTTAGGTTGAGAGTATGCGGGCAGTGGGCAAATCAGCCCTCTTGTGCTTTTTGATCTCCTCACTTGAGATTCAATTTCACGCGACCCTGCCACTTTGATCTGGCCCACGCCTTCATTAACCAGGTCCAACACTTGCCTTTCTTGGATCTTGCCCCTCCTGACAAAGGTAATCGGGTTTGTGGGGGAGTGGCCAGGGTTAGTCGGGGTGTGCCTAGGGTTTGTGGGGGTGTGGCATGATCTCTGGGATGTGCCGAGGGTTTGTGGGGGAGTGTGCCCCCTTGGACTTTAGGATTAGGTTTGGTTGAGAGTATGCGGGCAGTGGGCAAATCAGCCATCTTGTGCTTTTTGATCTCCTCACTTGAGATTCAATTTCACGCGACCCTGCCACTTTGATCTGGCCCACGCCTTCATTAACCAGGTCCAACACTTGCCGTTCTTGGATCTTGCCCCTCCTGACAAAGGTAATCGGGTTTGTGGGGGAGTGGCCAGGGTTAGTCGGGGTGTGCCTAGGGTTTGTGGGGGTGTGGCATGATCTCTGGGATGTGCCGAGGGTTAGGGTTAGGTTGAGAGTATGCGGGCAGTGGGCAAATCAGCCCTCTTGTGCTTTTTGATCTCCTCACTTGAGATTCAATTTCACGCGACCCTGCCACTTTGATCTGGCCCACGCCTTCATTAACCAGGTCCAACACTTGCCTTTCTTGGATCTTGCCCCTCCTGACAAAGGTAATCGGGTTTGTGGGGGAGTGGCCAGGGTTAGTCGGGGTGTGCCTAGGGTTTGTGGGGGTGTGGCATGATCTCTGGGATGTGCCGAGGGTTTGTGGGGGAGTGTGCCCCCTTGGACTTTAGGATTAGGTTTGGTTGAGAGTATGCGGGCAGTGGGCAAATCAGCCATCTTGTGCTTTTTGATCTCCTCACTTGAGATTCAATTTCACGCGACCCTGCCACTTTGATCTGGCCCACGCCTTCATTAACCAGGTCCAACACTTGCCGTTCTTGGATCTTGCCCCTCCTGACAAAGGTAATCGGGTTTGTGGGGGAGTGGCCAGGGTTAGTCGGGGTGTGCCTAGGGTTTGTGGGGGTGTGGCATGATCTCTGGGATGTGCCGAGGGTTTGTGGGGGTCTGTGCCCCCTTGGACTTTAGGATTAGGTTTGAGTGTTGGGCTGGTGGATGTGTATGTGTGACTGGGATAGGTAAGGCTGCAGAGTTTGGAGTGCTGAGGTATGAGGTGCTGTGGCGCATAGGCTCATGTGGTGAAGCCAGGTGAATCTGGCCCATGCCTTTCATTATCGTGGTCCGACACCACTTGGTTCAATGGACCGGGTGTGCACTGGGACACATCATCAGTAATGCATCCTCGGATCATGGGGTGTTTCGGGTCTTTCATCATTAAACACCCTCCCCGAGATGACCCAGCCGGAGTTGATCAAGCTCGGCTTGTGTTTTCCCATGGACCAGGATAATGAGAGGCATGTAACTATGAGGGTAATGACGTTTTTAAACATCATTACCTGGCATCTGTATGCCTGGGGATGCATGGGTTAAATTGACAGTGTTTACTGGGCATTCGGTGTCTCTGCACCTGAGTTTAGTGGTGACTTGTTTTCTGTGGACCCAGCTTGGGTTTAACTTTCTGGTTCTCTCTTGCCGTTTGGGCATCCGGGCTTTGTTCTTGGCATTTTGTCGACCGGGAGAATGAAGAGCGTGTCACTGTTAGGTTAGGTTGAGAGTATGCGGGCAGTGGGCAAATCAGCCCTCTTGTGCTTTTTGATCTCCTCACTTGAGATTCAATTTCACGCGACCCTGCCACTTTGATCTGGCCCACGCCTTCATTAACCAGGTCCAACACTTGCCTTTCTTGGATCTTGCCCCTCCTGACAAAGGTAATCGGGTTTGTGGGGGAGTGGCCAGGGTTAGTCGGGGTGTGCCTAGGGTTTGTGGGGGTGTGGCATGATCTCTGGGATGTGCCGAGGGTTTGTGGGGGAGTGTGCCCCCTTGGACTTTAGGATTAGGTTTGGTTGAGAGTATGCGGGCAGTGGGCAAATCAGCCATCTTGTGCTTTTTGATCTCCTCACTTGAGATTCAATTTCACGCGACCCTGCCACTTTGATCTGGCCCACGCCTTCATTAACCAGGTCCAACACTTGCCGTTCTTGGATCTTGCCCCTCCTGACAAAGGTAATCGGGTTTGTGGGGGAGTGGCCAGGGTTAGTCGGGGTGTGCCTAGGGTTTGTGGGGGTGTGGCATGATCTCTGGGATGTGCCGAGGGTTAGGGTTAGGTTGAGAGTATGCGGGCAGTGGGCAAATCAGCCCTCTTGTGCTTTTTGATCTCCTCACTTGAGATTCAATTTCACGCGACCCTGCCACTTTGATCTGGCCCACGCCTTCATTAACCAGGTCCAACACTTGCCTTTCTTGGATCTTGCCCCTCCTGACAAAGGTAATCGGGTTTGTGGGGGAGTGGCCAGGGTTAATCGGGGTGTGCCGAGGGTTTGTGGGGGTGTGTGCCCCCTTGGACTTTAGGATTAGGTTTGAGTGTTGGGCTGGTGGATGTATATGTGTGACGGGGATAGGTAAGGCTGCAGAGTTTTGAGTGGTGAGGTATGAGGCGCTGTGGCGCATAGGCTCGTGTGGTGAAGCCAGGTGAATCTGGCCCATGCCTTTCATTATCGTGGTCCGACACCACTTGGTTCAATGGACCGGGTGTGCACTGGGACACATCATCAGTAATGCATCCTCGGATCATGGGGTGTTTCGGGTCTTTCATCATTAAACACCCTCCCCGAGATGACCCAGCCGGAGTTGATCAAGCTCGGCTTGTGTTTTCCCATGGACCAGGATAATGAGAGGCATGTAACTATGAGGGTAATGACGTTTTTAAACATCATTACCTGGCATCTGTATGCCTGGGGATGAATGGGATAAATTGACAGTGTTTACTGGGCATTCGGTGTCTCTGCACCTGAGTTTAGTGGTGGCTTGTTTTCTGTGGACCCAGCTTGGGTTTAACTTTCTGGTTCTCTCTTGCCGTTTGGGCATCTGGGCTTTGTTCTTGGCATTTTGTCGACCGGGAGAATGAAGAGCGTGTCACTGTTAGGTTAGGTTGAGAGTATGCGGGCAGTGGGCAAATCAGCCCTCTTGTGCTTTTTGATCTCCTCACTTGAGATTCAATTTCACGCGACCCTGCCACTTTGATCTGGCCCACGCCTTCATTAACCAGGTCCAACACTTGCCTTTCTTGGATCTTGCCCCTCCTGACAAAGGTAATCGGGTTTGTGGGGGAGTGGCCAGGGTTAGTCGGGGTGTGCCTAGGGTTTGTGGGGGTGTGGCATGATCTCTGGGATGTGCCGAGGGTTTGTGGGGGTGTGTGCCCCCTTGGACTTTAGGATTAGGTTTGAGTGTTGGGCTGGTGGATGTATATGTGTGACGGGGATAGGTAAGGCTGCAGAGTTTTGAGTGGTGAGGTATGAGGTGCTATTGGGCTTAGGCTTGTGTGGTGAAGCTAGGTGAATCTGGCCCATGCCTTTCATTATCATGGTCCGACACCACTTGGTTCAATGGACCGGGTGTGCACTGGGACACATCATCAGTAATGCATCCTCGGATCATGGGGTGTTTCGGGTCTTTCATCATTAAACACCCTCCCCGAGATGACCCAGCCGGAGTTGATCAAGCTCGGCTTGTGTTTTCCCATGGACCAGGATAATGAGAGGCATGTAACTATGAGGGTAATGGGTTAGGGTTAGGGTTAGGGTTAGGGTTAGGGTTAGGTTGAGAGTATGCGGGCAGTGGGCAAATCAGCCCTCTTGTGCTTTTTGATCTCCTCACTCGAGATTCAATTTCACGCGACCCTGCCACTTTGAACTGGCCCACGCCTTCATTAACCAGGTCCAACACTTGCCTTTCTTGGTTCTTGCCCCTCCTGACAAAGGTAATCGGGTTTGTGGGGGTGTGGCCAGGGTTAGTCGGGGTGTGCCTAGGGTTTGTGGGGGTGTGGCATGATCTCTGGGATGTGCCGAGGGTTTGTGGGGGTGTGTGCCCCCTTGGACTTTAGGATTAGGTTTGAGTGTTGGGCTGGTGGATGTATATGTGTGACGGGGATAGGTAAGGCTGCAGAGTTTGGAGTGGTGAGGTATGAGGTGCTGTGGCGCATAGGCTCATGTGGTGAAGCCAGGTGAATCTGGCCCATGCCTTTCATTATCGTGGTCCGACACCACTTGGTTCAATGGACCGGGTGTGCACTGGGACACATCATCAGTAATGCATCCTCGGATCATGGGGTGTTTCGGGTCTTTCATCATTAAACACCCTCCCCGAGATGACCCAGCCGGAGTTGATCAAGCTCGGCTTGTGTTTTCCCATGGACCACGATAATGAGAGGCATGTAACTATGATGGTAATGTTGTTTTTAAACATCATTACCTGGCATCTGTATGCCTGGGATTGCATGGGTTAAATTGACAGTGTTTACTGGGCATTCGGTGTCTCTGCACCTGAGTTGAGTGGTGACTGGTTTTCTGTGGACCCAGCTTGGGTTTAACTTTCTGGTTCTCTCTCGCCGTTTGGGCATCTGGGCTTTATTCTTGGCATTTTGTCGACCGGGAGAATGAAGAGCGTGTCACTGTTAGGTTAGGTTGAGAGTATGCGGGCAGTGGGCAAATCAGCCCTCTTGTGCTTTTTGATCTCCTCACTTGAGATTCAATTTCACGCGACCCTGCCACTTTGATCTGGCCCACGCCTTCATTAACCAGGTCCAACACTTGCCTTTCTTGGATCTTGCCCCTCCTGACAAAGGTAATCGGGTTTGTGGGGGAGTGGCCAGGGTTAATCGGGGTGTGCCTAGGGTTTGTGGGGGTGTGGCATGATCTGTGGGATGTGCCGAGGGTTTGTGGGGGTGTGTGCCCCCTTGGACTTTAGGATTAGGTTTGAGTGTTGGGCTGGTGGATGTATATGTGTGACGGGGATAGGTAAGGCTGCAGAGTTTGGAGTGGTGAGGTATGAGGTGCTGTGGCGCATAGGCTCATGTGGTGAAGCCAGGTGAATCTGGCCCATGCCTTTCATTATCGTGGTCCGACACCACTTGGTTCAATGGACCGGGTGTGCACTGGGACACATCATCAGTAATGCATCCTCGGATCATGGGGTGTTTCGGGTCTTTCATCATTAAACACCCTCCCCGAGATGACCCAGCCGGAGTTGATCAAGCTCGGCTTGTGTTTTCCCATGGACCACGATAATGAGAGGCATGTAACTATGATGGTAATGTTGTTTTTAAACATCATTACCTGGCATCTGTATGCCTGGGATTGCATGGGTTAAATTGACAGTGTTTACTGGGCATTCGGTGTCTCTGCACCTGAGTTGAGTGGTGACTGGTTTTCTGTGGACCCAGCTTGGGTTTAACTTTCTGGTTCTCTCTCGCCGTTTGGGCATCTGGGCTTTATTCTTGGCATTTTGTCGACCGGGAGAATGAAGAGCGTGTCACTGTTAGGTTAGGTTGAGAGTATGCGGGCAGTGGGCAAATCAGCCCTCTTGTGCTTTTTGATCTCCTCACTTGAGATTCAATTTCACGCGACCCTGCCACTTTGATCTGGCCCACGCCTTCATTAACCAGGTCCAACACTTGCCTTTCTTGGATCTTGCCCCTCCTGACAAAGGTAATCGGGTTTGTGGGGGAGTGGCCAGGGTTAATCGGGGTGTGCCTAGGGTTTGTGGGGGTGTGGCATGATCTCTGGGATGTGCCGAGGGTTTGTGGGGGTGTGTGCCCCCTTGGACTTTAGGATTAGGTTTGAGTGTTGGGCTGGTGGATGTATATGTGTGACTGGGATAGGTAAGGCTGCAGAGTTTTGAGTGGTGAGGTATGAGGTGCTATTGGGCTTAGGCTTGTGTGGTGAAGCTAGGTGAATCTGGCCCATGCCTTTCATTAGGGTTAGGGTTAGGTTGAGAGTATGCGGGCAGTGGGCAAATCAGCCCTCTTGTGCTTTTTGATCTCCTCACTTGAGATTCAATTTCACGCGACCCTGCCACTTTGATCTGGCCCACGCCTTCATTAACCAGGTCCAACACTTGCCTTTCTTGAATCTTGCCCCTGCTGCCAAAGGTAATCGGGTTTGTGGGGGAGTGGCCAGGGTTAGTCGGGGTGTGCCTAGGGTTTGTGGGGGTGTGGCATGATCTCTGGGATGTGCCGAGGGTTTGTGGGGGTGTGTGCCCCCTTGGACTTTAGGATTAGGTTTGAGTGTTGGGCTGGTGGATGCATATGTGTGACTGGGAGAGGTAAGGCTGCAGAGTTTGGAGTGGTGAGGTATGAGGTGCTATGGTGCATTTGGCTCGTGTGGTGAAGCCAGGTGAATCTGGCCCATGCCTTTCATTATCGTGGTCCGACACCACTTGGTTCAATGGACCGGGTGTGCACTGGGACACATCATCAGTAATGCATCCTCGGATCATGGGGTGTTTCGGGTCTTTCATCATTAAACACCCTCCCCGAGATGACCCAGCCGGAGTTGATCAAGCTCGGCTTGTGTTTTCCCATGGACCAGGATAATGAGAGGCATGTAACCATGAGGGTAATGTTGTTTTTAAACATCATTACCTGGCATCTGTATGCCTGGGATTGCATGGGTTAAATTGACAGTGTTTACTGGGCATTCGGTATCTCTGCACCTGAGTTTAGTGGTGACTGGTTTTCTGTGGACCCAGCTTGGGTTTAACTTTCTGGATCTCTCTCGTCGTTTGGGCATCTGGGCTTTATTCCTGGCATTTTGTCGACCGGGAGAATGAAGAGCGTGTCACTGTTAGGTTATGTTGAGAGTATGCGGGCAGTGGGCAAATCAGCCCTCTTGTGCTTTTTGATCTCCTCACTTGAGATTCAATTTCACGCGACCCTGCCACTTTGATCTGGCCCACGCCTTCATTAACCAGGTCCAACACTTGCCTTTCTTGAATCTTGCCCCTGCTGCCAAAGGTAATCGGGTTTGTGGGGGAGTGGCCAGGGTTAGTCGGGGTGTGCCTAGGGTTTGTGGGGGTGTGGCATGATCTCTGGGATGTGCCGAGGGTTTGTGGGGGTGTGTGCCCCCTTGGACTTTAGGATTAGGTTTGAGTGTTGGGCTGGTGGATGCATATGTGTGACTGGGAGAGGTAAGGCTGCAGAGTTTGGAGTGGTGAGGTATGAGGTGCTATGGTGCATTTGGCTCGTGTGGTGAAGCCAGGTGAGTCTGGCCCATGCCTTTCATTATCGTGGTCCGACACCACTTGGTTCAATGGACCGGGTGTGCACTGGGACACATCATCAGTAATGCATCCTCGGATCATGGGGTGTTTCGGGTCTTTCATCATTAAACACCCTCCCCGAGATGACCCAGCCGGAGTTGATCAAGCTCGGCTTGTGTTTTCCCATGGACCAGGATAATGAGAGGCATGTAACTATGAGGGTAATGTTGTTTTTAAACATCATTACCTGGCATCTGTATGCCTGGGATTGCATGGGTTAAATTGACAGTGTTTACTGGGCATTCGGTATCTCTGCACCTGAGTTTAGTGGTGACTGGTTTTCTGTGGACCCAGCTTGGGTTTAACTTTCTGGATCTCTCTCGTCGTTTGGGCATCTGGGCTTTATTCCTGGCATTTTGTCGACCGGGAGAATGAAGAGCGTGTCACTGTTAGGTTAGGTTGAGAGTATGCGGGCAGTGGGCAAATCAGCCCTCTTGTGCTTTTTGATCTCCTCACTTGAGATTCAATTTCACGCGACCCTGCCACTTTGATCTGGCCCACGCCTTCATTAACCAGGTCCAACACTTGCCTTTCTTGGATCTTGCCCCTCCTGACAAAGGTGATCGGGTTTGTGGGGGAGTGGCCAGGGTTAGTCGGGGTGTGCCTAGGGTTTGTGGGGGTGTGGCATGATCTCTGGGATGTGCCGAGGGTTTGTGGGGCTGTGTGCCCCCGCATTAGGGTTAGGTTGAGAGTATGCGGGCAGTGGGCAAATCAGCCCTCTTGTGCTTTTTGATCTCCTCACTTGAGATTCAATTTCACGCGACCCTGCCACTTTGATCTGGCCCACGCCTTCATTAACCAGGTCCAACACTTGCCTTTCTTGGATCTTGCCCCTCCTGACAAAGGTAATCGGGTTTGTGGGGGAGTGGCCAGGGTTAGTCGGGGTGTGCCTAGGGTTTGTGGGGGTGTGGCATGATCTCTGGGATGTGCCGAGGGTTTGTGGGGGTGTGTGCCCCCTTGGACTTTAGGATTAGGTTTGAGTGTTGGGCTGGTGGATGTATATGTGACTGGGATAGGTAAGGCTGCAGAGTTTTGAGTGGTGAGGTATGAGGTGCTATTGGGGTTAGGCTGGTGTGGTGAAGCCAGGTGAATCTGGCCCATGCCTTTCATTATCGTGGTCCGACACCACTTGGTTCAATGGACCGGGTGTGCACTGGGACACATCATCAGTAATGCATCCTCGGATCATGGGGTGTTTCGGGTCTTTCATCATTAAACACCCTCCCCGAGATGACCCAGCCGGAGTTGATCAAGCTCGGCTTGTGTTTTCCCATGGACCAGGATAATGAGAGGCATGTAACTATGAGGGTAATGTTGTTTTTAAACATCATTACCTGGCATCTGTATGCCTGGGGATGCATGGGTTAAATTGACAGTGTTTACTGGGCATTCGGTGTCTCTGCACCTGAGTTTAGTGGTGGCTTGTTTTCTGTGGACCCAGCTTGGGTTTAACTTTCTGGTTCTCTCTTGCCGTTTGGGCATCTGGGCTTTGTTCTTGGCATTTTGTCGACCGGGAGAATGAAGAGCGTGTCACTGTTAGGTTAGGTTGAGAGTATGCGGGCAGTGGGCAAATCAGCCCTCTTGTGCTTTTTGATCTCCTCACTTGAGATTCAATTTCACGCGACCCTGCCACTTTGATCTGGCCCACGCCTTCATTAACCAGGTCCAACACTTGCCTTTCTTGGATCTTGCCCCTCCTGACAAAGGTAATCGGGTTTGTGGGGGAGTGGCCAGGGTTAGTCGGGGTGTGCCTAGGGTTTGTGGGGGTGTGGCATGATCTCTGGGATGTGCCGAGGGTTTGTGGGGGTGTGTGCCCCCTTGGACTTTAGGATTAGGTTTGAGTGTTGGGCTGGTGGATGTATATGTGACTGGGATAGGTAAGGCTGCAGAGTTTTGAGTGGTGAGGTATGAGGTGCTATTGGGGTTAGGCTGGTGTGGTGAAGCCAGGTGAATCTGGCCCATGCCTTTCATTATCGTGGTCCGACACCACTTGGTTCAATGGACCGGGTGTGCACTGGGACACATCATCAGTAATGCATCCTCGGATCATGGGGTGTTTCGGGTCTTTCATCATTAAACACCCTCCCCGAGATGACCCAGCCGGAGTTGATCAAGCTCGGCTTGTGTTTTCCCATGGACCAGGATAATGAGAGGCATGTAACTATGAGGGTAATGTTGTTTTTAAACATCATTACCTGGCATCTGTATGCCTGGGGATGCATGGGTTAAATTGACAGTGTTTACTGGGCATTCGGTGTCTCTGCACCTGAGTTTAGTGGTGGCTTGTTTTCTGTGGACCCAGCTTGGGTTTAACTTTCTGGTTCTCTCTTGCCGTTTGGGCATCTGGGCTTTGTTCTTGGCATTTTGTCGACCGGGAGAATGAAGAGCGTGTCACTGTTAGGTTAGGTTGAGAGTATGCGGGCAGTGGGCAAATCAGCCCTCTTGTGCTTTTTGATCTCCTCACTTGAGATTCAATTTCACGCGACCCTGCCACTTTGATCTGGCCCACGCCTTCATTAACCAGGTCCAACACTTGCCTTTCTTGGATCTTGCCCCTCCTGACAAAGGTAATCGGGTTTGTGGGGGAGTGGCCAGGGTTAGTCGGGGTGTGCCTAGGGTTTGTGGGGGTGTGGCATGATCTCTGGGATGTGCCGAGGGTTTGTGGGGGTGTGTGCCCCCTTGGACTTTAGGATTAGGTTTGAGTGTTGGGCTGGTGGATGTATATGTGGGTTAGGGTTAGGGTTAGGGAAAGGGTTAGGGTTAGGGTTAGGGTTAGGGTTAGGGTTAGGGTTAGGGTTAGGTTGAGAGTATGCGGGCAGTGGGCAAATCAGCCCTCTTGTGCTTTTCGATCTCCTCACTTGAGATTCAATTTCACGCGACCCTGCCACTTTGATCTGGCCCACGCCTTCATTAACCAGGTCCAACACTTGCCTTTCTTGGATCTTGCCCCTCCTGACAAAGGTAATCGGGTTTGTGGGGGAGTGGCCAGGGTTAGTCGGGGTGTGCCTAAGGTTTGTGGGGGTGTGGCATGATCTCTGGGATGTGCCGAGGGTTTGTGGGGGTGTGTGCCCCCTTGGACTTTAGGATTAGGTTTGAGTGTTGGGCTGGTGGATGTATATGTGTGACTGGGATAGGTAAGGCTGCAGAGTTTGGAGTGGTGAGGTATGAGGTGCTGTGGCGCATAGGCTCATGTGGTCAAGCCAGGTGAATCCGGCCCATGCCTTTCATTATCGTGGTCCGACACCACTTGGTTCAATGGACCGGGTGTGCACTGGGACACATCATCAGTAATGCATCCTCGGATCATGGGGTGTTTCGGGTCTTTCATCATTAAACACCCTCCCCGAGATGACCCAGCCGGAGTTGATCAAGCTCGGCTTGTGTTTTCCCATGGACCAGGATAATGAGTGGCATGTAACTATGAGGGTAATGACGTTTTAAAACATCATTACCTGGCATCTGTATGCCTGGGATTGCATGGGTTAAATTGACAGTGTTTACTGGGCATTCGGTGTCTCTGCACCTGAGTTTAGTGGTGACTGGTTTTCTGTGGACCCAGCTTGGGTTTAACTTTCTGGTTCTCTCTTGCCGTTTGGGCATCTGGGCTTTGTTCTTGGCATTTTGTCGACCGGGAGAATGAAGAGCGTGTCACTGTTAGGTTAGGTTGAGAGTATGCGGGCAGTGGGCAAATCAGCCCTCTTGTGCTTTTTGATCTCCTCACTTGAGATTCAATTTCACGCGACCCTGCCACTTTGATCTGGCCCACGCCTTCATTAACCAGGTCCAACACTTGCCTTTCTTGGATCTTGCCCCTCCTGACAAAGGTAATCGGGTTTGTGGGGGAGTGGCCAGGGTTAGTCGGGGTGTGCCTAGGGTTTGTGGGGGTGTGGCATGATCTCTGGGATGTGCCGAGGGTTTGTGGGGGTGTGTGCCCCCTTGGACTTTAGGATTAGGTTTGAGTGTTGGGCTGGTGGATGTATATGTGACTGGGATAGGTAAGGCTGCAGAGTTTTGAGTGGTGAGGTATGAGGTGCTATTGGGGTTAGGCTGGTGTGGTGAAGCCAGGTGAATCTGGCCCATGCCTTTCATTATCGTGGTCCGACACCACTTGGTTCAATGGACCGGGTGTGCACTGGGACACATCATCAGTAATGCATCCTCGGATCATGGGGTGTTTCGGGTCTTTCATCATTAAACACCCTCCCCGAGATGACCCAGCCGGAGTTGATCAAGCTCGGCTTGTGTTTTCCCATGGACCAGGATAATGAGAGGCATGTAACTATGAGGGTAATGTTGTTTTTAAACATCATTACCTGGCATCTGTATGCCTGGGGATGCATGGGTTAAATTGACAGTGTTTACTGGGCATTCGGTGTCTCTGCACCTGAGTTTAGTGGTGGCTTGTTTTCTGTGGACCCAGCTTGGGTTTAACTTTCTGGTTCTCTCTTGCCGTTTGGGCATCTGGGCTTTGTTCTTGGCATTTTGTCGACCGGGAGAATGAAGAGCGTGTCACTGTTAGGTTAGGTTGAGAGTATGCGGGCAGTGGGCAAATCAGCCCTCTTGTGCTTTTTGATCTCCTCACTTGAGATTCAATTTCACGCGACCCTGCCACTTTGATCTGGCCCACGCCTTCATTAACCAGGTCCAACACTTGCCTTTCTTGGATCTTGCCCCTCCTGACAAAGGTAATCGGGTTTGTGGGGGAGTGGCCAGGGTTAGTCGGGGTGTGCCTAGGGTTTGTGGGGGTGTGGCATGATCTCTGGGATGTGCCGAGGGTTTGTGGGGGTGTGTGCCCCCTTGGACTTTAGGATTAGGTTTGAGTGTTGGGCTGGTGGATGTATATGTGGGTTAGGTTGAGAGTATGCGGGCAGTGGGCAAATCAGCCCTCTTGTGCTTTTTGATCTCCTGACTTGAGATTCAATTTCACGCGACCCTGCCACTTTGATCTGGCCCACGCCTTCATTAACCAGGTCCAACACTTGCCTTTCTTGGATCTTGCCCCTCCTGACAAAGGTAATCGGGTTTGTGGGGGAGTGGCCAGGGTTAGTCGGGGTGTGCCTAGGGTTTGTGGGGGTGTGGCATGATCTCTGGGATGTGCCGAGGGTTTGTGGGGGTGTGTGCCCCCTTGGACTTTAGGATTAGGTTTGAGTGTTGGGCTGGTGGATGTATATGTGTGACTGGGATAGGTAAGGCTGCAGAGTTTGGATTGGTGAGGTATGAGGTGCTGTGGCGCATAGGCTCATGTGGTGAAGCTAGGTGAATCTAGCCCATGCCTTTCATTATCGTGGTCCGACACCACTTGGTTCAATGGACCGGGTGTGCACTGGGACACATCATCAGTAATGCATCCTCGGATCATCGGGTGTTTCGGGTCTTTCATCATTAAACACCCTCCCCGAGATGACCCAGCCGGAGTTGATCAAGCTCGGCTTGTGTTTTCCCATGGACCACGATAATGAGAGGCATGTAACTATGAGGGCAATGTTGTTTTTAAACATCATTACCCGGCATCTGTATGCCTGGGATTGCATGGGTTAAATTGAAAGTGTTTACTGGGCATTCGGTGTCTCAGCACCTGAGTTTAGTGGTGACTTGTTTTCTGTGGACCCAGCTTGGGTTTAACTTTCTGGTTCTCTCTTGCCGTTTGGGCATCTGGGCTTTGTTCTTGGCATTTTGTCGACCGGGAGAATGAAGAGCGTGTCACTGTTAGGTTAGGTTGAGAGTATGCGGGCAGTGGGCAAATCAGCCCTCTTGTGCTTTTTGATCTCCTGACTTGAGATTCAATTTCACGCGACCCTGCCACTTTGATCTGGCCCACGCCTTCATTAACCAGGTCCAACACTTGCCTTTCTTGGATCTTGCCCCTCCTGACAAAGGTAATCGGGTTTGTGGGGGAGTGGCCAGGGTTAGTCGGGGTGTGCCTAGGGTTTGTGGGGGTGTGGCATGATCTCTGGGATGTGCCGAGGGTTTGTGGGGGTGTGTGCCCCCTTGGACTTTAGGATTAGGTTTGAGTGTTGGGCTGGTGGATGTATATGTGTGACTGGGATAGGTAAGGCTGCAGAGTTTGGATTGGTGAGGTATGAGGTGCTGTGGCGCATAGGCTCATGTGGTGAAGCTAGGTGAATCTAGCCCATGCCTTTCATTATCGTGGTCCGACACCACTTGGTTCAATGGACCGGGTGTGCACTGGGACACATCATCAGTAATGCATCCTCGGATCATCGGGTGTTTCGGGTCTTTCATCATTAAACACCCTCCCCGAGATGACCCAGCCGGAGTTGATCAAGCTCGGCTTGTGTTTTCCCATGGACCACGATAATGAGAGGCATGTAACTATGAGGGCAATGTTGTTTTTAAACATCATTACCCGGCATCTGTATGCCTGGGATTGCATGGGTTAAATTGAAAGTGTTTACTGGGCATTCGGTGTCTCAGCACCTGAGTTTAGTGGTGACTTGTTTTCTGTGGACCCAGCTTGGGTTTAACTTTCTGGTTCTCTCTTGCCGTTTGGGCATCTGGGCTTTGTTCTTGGCATTTTGTCGACCGGGAGAATGAAGAGCGTGTCACTGTTAGGTTAGGTTGAGAGTATGCGGGCAGTGGGCAAATCAGCCCTCTTGTGCTTTTCGATCTCCTCACTTGAGATTCAATTTCACGCGACCCTGCCACTTTGATCTGGCCCACGCCTTCATTAACCAGGTCCAACACTTGCCTTTCTTGGATCTTGCCCCTCCTGACAAAGGTAATCGGGTTTGTGGGGGAGTGGCCAGGGTTAGTCGGGGTGTGCCTAGGGTTTGTGGGGGTGTGGCATGATCTCTGGGATGTGCCGAGGGTTTGTGGGGGAGTGTGCCCCCTTGGACTTTAGGATTAGGTTTGGTTGAGAGTATGCGGGCAGTGGGCAAATCAGCCATCTTGTGCTTTTTGATCTCCTCACTTGAGATTCAATTTCACGCGACCCTGCCACTTTGATCTGGCCCACGCCTTCATTAACCAGGTCCAACACTTGCCGTTCTTGGATCTTGCCCCTCCTGACAAAGGTAATCGGGTTTGTGGGGGAGTGGCCAGGGTTAGTCGGGGTGTGCCTAGGGTTTGTGGGGGTGTGGCATGATCTCTGGGATGTGCCGAGGGTTTGTGGGGGTCTGTGCCCCCTTGGACTTTAGGATTAGGTTTGAGTGTTGGGCTGGTGGATGTGTATGTGTGACTGGGATAGGTAAGGCTGCAGAGTTTGGAGTGCTGAGGTATGAGGTGCTGTGGCGCATAGGCTCATGTGGTGAAGCCAGGTGAATCTGGCCCATGCCTTTCATTATCGTGGTCCGACACCACTTGGTTCAATGGACCGGGTGTGCACTGGGACACATCATCAGTAATGCATCCTCGGATCATGGGGTGTTTCGGGTCTTTCATCATTAAACACCCTCCCCGAGATGACCCAGCCGGAGTTGATCAAGCTCGGCTTGTGTTTTCCCATGGACCAGGATAATGAGAGGCATGTAACTATGAGGGTAATGACGTTTTTAAACATCATTACCTGGCATCTGTATGCCTGGGGATGCATGGGTTAAATTGACAGTGTTTACTGGGCATTCGGTGTCTCTGCACCTGAGTTTAGTGGTGACTTGTTTTCTGTGGACCCAGCTTGGGTTTAACTTTCTGGTTCTCTCTTGCCGTTTGGGCATCCGGGCTTTGTTCTTGGCATTTTGTCGACCGGGAGAATGAAGAGCGTGTCACTGTTAGGTTAGGTTGAGAGTATGCGGGCAGTGGGCAAATCAGCCCTCTTGTGCTTTTTGATCTCCTCACTTGAGATTCAATTTCACGCGACCCTGCCACTTTGATCTGGCCCACGCCTTCATTAACCAGGTCCAACACTTGCCTTTCTTGGATCTTGCCCCTCCTGACAAAGGTAATCGGGTTTGTGGGGGAGTGGCCAGGGTTAGTCGGGGTGTGCCTAGGGTTTGTGGGGGTGTGGCATGATCTCTGGGATGTGCCGAGGGTTTGTGGGGGAGTGTGCCCCCTTGGACTTTAGGATTAGGTTTGGTTGAGAGTATGCGGGCAGTGGGCAAATCAGCCATCTTGTGCTTTTTGATCTCCTCACTTGAGATTCAATTTCACGCGACCCTGCCACTTTGATCTGGCCCACGCCTTCATTAACCAGGTCCAACACTTGCCGTTCTTGGATCTTGCCCCTCCTGACAAAGGTAATCGGGTTTGTGGGGGAGTGGCCAGGGTTAGTCGGGGTGTGCCTAGGGTTTGTGGGGGTGTGGCATGATCTCTGGGATGTGCCGAGGGTTTGTGGGGGTCTGTGCCCCCTTGGACTTTAGGATTAGGTTTGAGTGTTGGGCTGGTGGATGTGTATGTGTGACTGGGATAGGTAAGGCTGCAGAGTTTGGAGTGGTGAGGTATGAGGTGCTGTGGCGCATAGGCTCATGTGGTGAAGCCAGGTGAATCTGGCCCATGCCTTTCATTATCATGGTCCGACACCACTTGGTTCAATGGACCGGGTGTGCACTGGGACACATCATCAGTAATGCATCCTCGGATCATGGGGTGTTTCGGGTCTTTCATCATTAAACACCCTCCCCGAGATGACCCAGCCGGAGTTGATCAAGCTCGGCTTGTGTTTTCCCATGGACCAGGATAATGAGAGGCATGTAACTATGAGGGTAATGACGTTTTTAAACATCATTACCTGGCATCTGTATGCCTGGGGATGCATGGGTTAAATTGACAGTGTTTACTGGGCATTCGGTGTCTCTGCACCTGAGTTTAGTGGTGACTTGTTTTCTGTGGACCCAGCTTGGGTTTAACTTTCTGGTTCTCTCTTGCCGTTTGGGCATCCGGGCTTTGTTCTTGGCATTTTGTCGACCGGGAGAATGAAGAGCGTGTCACTGTTAGGTTAGGTTGAGAGTATGCGGGCAGTGGGCAAATCAGCCCTCTTGTGCTTTTTGATCTCCTCACTTGAGATTCAATTTCACGCGACCCTGCCACTTTGATCTGGCCCACGCCTTCATTAACCAGGTCCAACACTTGCCTTTCTTGGATCTTGCCCCTCCTGACAAAGGTAATCGGGTTTGTGGGGGAGTGGCCAGGGTTAGTCGGGGTGTGCCTAGGGTTTGTGGGGGTGTGGCATGATCTCTGGGATGTGCCGAGGGTTTGTGGGGGAGTGTGCCCCCTTGGACTTTAGGATTAGGTTTGGTTGAGAGTATGCGGGCAGTGGGCAAATCAGCCATCTTGTGCTTTTTGATCTCCTCACTTGAGATTCAATTTCACGCGACCCTGCCACTTTGATCTGGCCCACGCCTTCATTAACCAGGTCCAACACTTGCCGTTCTTGGATCTTGCCCCTCCTGACAAAGGTAATCGGGTTTGTGGGGGAGTGGCCAGGGTTAGTCGGGGTGTGCCTAGGGTTTGTGGGGGTGTGGCATGATCTCTGGGATGTGCCGAGGGTTAGGGTTAGGTTGAGAGTATGCGGGCAGTGGGCAAATCAGCCCTCTTGTGCTTTTTGATCTCCTCACTTGAGATTCAATTTCACGCGACCCTGCCACTTTGATCTGGCCCACGCCTTCATTAACCAGGTCCAACACTTGCCTTTCTTGGATCTTGCCCCTCCTGACAAAGGTAATCGGGTTTGTGGGGGAGTGGCCAGGGTTAATCGGGGTGTGCCGAGGGTTTGTGGGGGTGTGTGCCCCCTTGGACTTTAGGATTAGGTTTGAGTGTTGGGCTGGTGGATGTATATGTGTGACGGGGATAGGTAAGGCTGCAGAGTTTTGAGTGGTGAGGTATGAGGCGCTGTGGCGCATAGGCTCGTGTGGTGAAGCCAGGTGAATCTGGCCCATGCCTTTCATTATCGTGGTCCGACACCACTTGGTTCAATGGACCGGGTGTGCACTGGGACACATCATCAGTAATGCATCCTCGGATCATGGGGTGTTTCGGGTCTTTCATCATTAAACACCCTCCCCGAGATGACCCAGCCGGAGTTGATCAAGCTCGGCTTGTGTTTTCCCATGGACCAGGATAATGAGAGGCATGTAACTATGAGGGTAATGACGTTTTTAAACATCATTACCTGGCATCTGTATGCCTGGGGATGAATGGGATAAATTGACAGTGTTTACTGGGCATTCGGTGTCTCTGCACCTGAGTTTAGTGGTGGCTTGTTTTCTGTGGACCCAGCTTGGGTTTAACTTTCTGGTTCTCTCTTGCCGTTTGGGCATCTGGGCTTTGTTCTTGGCATTTTGTCGACCGGGAGAATGAAGAGCGTGTCACTGTTAGGTTAGGTTGAGAGTATGCGGGCAGTGGGCAAATCAGCCCTCTTGTGCTTTTTGATCTCCTCACTTGAGATTCAATTTCACGCGACCCTGCCACTTTGATCTGGCCCACGCCTTCATTAACCAGGTCCAACACTTGCCTTTCTTGGATCTTGCCCCTCCTGACAAAGGTAATCGGGTTTGTGGGGGAGTGGCCAGGGTTAGTCGGGGTGTGCCTAGGGTTTGTGGGGGTGTGGCATGATCTCTGGGATGTGCCGAGGGTTTGTGGGGGTGTGTGCCCCCTTGGACTTTAGGATTAGGTTTGAGTGTTGGGCTGGTGGATGTATATGTGTGACGGGGATAGGTAAGGCTGCAGAGTTTTGAGTGGTGAGGTATGAGGTGCTATGGCGCATAGGCTCGTGTGGTGAAGCCAGGTGAATCTGGCCCATGCCTTTCATTATCGTGGTCCGACACCACTTGGTTCAATGGACTGGGTGTGCACTGGGACACATCATCAGTAATGCATCCTCGGATCATGGGGTGTTTCGGGTCTTTCATCATTAAACACCCTCCCCGAGATGACCCAGCCGGAGTTGATCAAGCTCGGCTTGTGTTTTCCCATGGACCAGGATAATGAGAGGCATGTAACTATGAGGGTAATGTTGTTTTTAAACATCATTACCTGGCATCTGTATGCCTGGGATTGCATGGGTTAAATTGACAGTGTTTACTGGGCATTCGGTGTCTCTGCACCTGAGTTTAGTGGTGACTTGTTTTCTGTGGACCCAGCTTGGGTTTAACTTTCTGGTTCTCTCTCGCCTTTTGGGCATCTGGGCTTTTTTGTTGGCATTTTGTCGACCGGGAGAATGAAGAGCGTGTCACTGTTAGGTTAGGTTGAGAGTATGCGGGCAGTGGGCAAATCAGCCCTCTTGTGCTTTTTGATCTCCTCACTTGAGATTCAATTTCACGCGACCCTGCCACTTTGATCTGGCCCACGCCTTCATTAACCAGGTCCAACACTTGCCTTTCTTGGATCTTGCCCCTCCTGACAAAGGTAATCGGGTTTGTGGGGGAGTGGCCAGGGTTAGTCGGGGTGTGCCTAGGGTTTGTGGGGGTGTGGCATGATCTCTGGGATGTGCCGAGGGTTTGTGGGGGAGTGTGCCCCCTTGGACTTTAGGATTAGGTTTGGTTGAGAGTATGCGGGCAGTGGGCAAATCAGCCATCTTGTGCTTTTTGATCTCCTCACTTGAGATTCAATTTCACGCGACCCTGCCACTTTGATCTGGCCCACGCCTTCATTAACCAGGTCCAACACTTGCCGTTCTTGGATCTTGCCCCTCCTGACAAAGGTAATCGGGTTTGTGGGGGAGTGGCCAGGGTTAGTCGGGGTGTGCCTAGGGTTTGTGGGGGTGTGGCATGATCTCTGGGATGTGCCGAGGGTTAGGTTGAGAGTATGCGGGCAGTGGGCAAATCAGCCCTCTTGTGCTTTTTGATCTCCTCACTTGAGATTCAATTTCACGCGACCCTGCCACTTTGATCTGGCCCACGCCTTCATTAACCAGGTCCAACATTTGCCTTTCTTGGATCTTGCCCCTCCTGCCAAAGGTAATCGGGTTTGTGGGGGAGTGGCCAGGGTTAGTCGGGGTGTGCCTAGGGTTTGTGGGGGTGTGGCATGATCACTGGGATGTGCCGAGGGTTTGTGGGGGTGTGTGCCCCCTTGGACTTTAGGATTAGGTTTGAGTGTTGGGCTGGTGGATGTATATGTGTGACTGGGATAGGTAAGGCTGCAGAGTTTGGAGTGGTGAGGTATGAGGTGCTGTGGCGCATAGGCTCATGTGGTCAAGCCAGGTGAATCCGGCCCATGCCTTTCATTATCGTGGTCCGACACCACTTGGTTCAATGGACTGGGTGTGCACTGGGACACATCATCAGTAATGCATCCTCGGATCATGGGGTGTTTCGGGTCTTTCATCATTAAACACCCTCCCCGAGATGACCCAGCCGGAGTTGATCAAGCTCGGCTTGTGTTTTCCCATGGACCAGGATAATGAGTGGCATGTAACTATGAGGGTAATGACGTTTTAAAACATCATTACCTGGCATCTGTATGCCTGGGATTGCATGGGTTAAATTGACAGTGTTTACTGGGCATTCGGTGTCTCTGCACCTGAGTTTAGTGGTGACTGGTTTTCTGTGGACCCAGCTTGGGTTTAACTTTCTGGTTCTCTCTTGCCGTTTGGGCATCTGGGCTTTGTTCTTGGCATTTTGTCGACCGGGAGAATGAAGAGCGTGTCACTGTTAGGTTAGGTTGAGAGTATGCGGGCAGTGGGCAAATCAGCCCTCTTGTGCTTTTTGATCTCCTCACTTGAGATTCAATTTCACGCGACCCTGCCACTTTGATCTGGCCCACGCCTTCATTAACCAGGTCCAACACTTGCCTTTCTTGGATCTTGCCCCTCCTGACAAAGGTAATCGGGTTTGTGGGGGAGTGGCCAGGGTTAGTCGGGGTGTGCCTAGGGTTTGTGGGGGTGTGGCATGATCTCTGGGATGTGCCGAGGGTTTGTGGGGGAGTGTGCCCCCTTGGACTTTAGGATTAGGTTTGGTTGAGAGTATGCGGGCAGTGGGCAAATCAGCCATCTTGTGCTTTTTGATCTCCTCACTTGAGATTCAATTTCACGCGACCCTGCCACTTTGATCTGGCCCACGCCTTCATTAACCAGGTCCAACACTTGCCGTTCTTGGATCTTGCCCCTCCTGACAAAGGTAATCGGGTTTGTGGGGGAGTGGCCAGGGTTAGTCGGGGTGTGCCTAGGGTTTGTGGGGGTGTGGCATGATCTCTGGGATGTGCCGAGGGTTAGGTTGAGAGTATGCGGGCAGTGGGCAAATCAGCCCTCTTGTGCTTTTTGATCTCCTCACTTGAGATTCAATTTCACGCGACCCTGCCACTTTGATCTGGCCCACGCCTTCATTAACCAGGTCCAACATTTGCCTTTCTTGGATCTTGCCCCTCCTGCCAAAGGTAATCGGGTTTGTGGGGGAGTGGCCAGGGTTAGTCGGGGTGTGCCTAGGGTTTGTGGGGGTGTGGCATGATCACTGGGATGTGCCGAGGGTTTGTGGGGGTGTGTGCCCCCTTGGACTTTAGGATTAGGTTTGAGTGTTGGGCTGGTGGATGTATATGTGTGACTGGGATAGGTAAGGCTGCAGAGTTTGGAGTGGTGAGGTATGAGGTGCTGTGGCGCATAGGCTCATGTGGTCAAGCCAGGTGAATCCGGCCCATGCCTTTCATTATCGTGGTCCGACACCACTTGGTTCAATGGACTGGGTGTGCACTGGGACACATCATCAGTAATGCATCCTCGGATCATGGGGTGTTTCGGGTCTTTCATCATTAAACACCCTCCCCGAGATGACCCAGCCGGAGTTGATCAAGCTCGGCTTGTGTTTTCCCATGGACCAGGATAATGAGTGGCATGTAACTATGAGGGTAATGACGTTTTAAAACATCATTACCTGGCATCTGTATGCCTGGGATTGCATGGGTTAAATTGACAGTGTTTACTGGGCATTCGGTGTCTCTGCACCTGAGTTTAGTGGTGACTGGTTTTCTGTGGACCCAGCTTGGGTTTAACTTTCTGGTTCTCTCTTGCCGTTTGGGCATCTGGGCTTTGTTCTTGGCATTTTGTCGACCGGGAGAATGAAGAGCGTGTCACTGTTAGGTTAGGTTGAGAGTATGCGGGCAGTGGGCAAATCAGCCCTCTTGTGCTTTTTGATCTCCTCACTTGAGATTCAATTTCACGCGACCCTGCCACTTTGATCTGGCCCACGCCTTCATTAACCAGGTCCAACACTTGCCTTTCTTGGATCTTGCCCCTCCTGACAAAGGTAATCGGGTTTGTGGGGGAGTGGCCAGGGTTAGTCGGGGTGTGCCTAGGGTTTGTGGGGGTGTGGCATGATCTCTGGGATGTGCCGAGGGTTTGTGGGGGAGTGTGCCTCCTTGGACTTTAGGATTAGGTTTGGTTGAGAGTATGCGGGCAGTGGGCAAATCAGCCATCTTGTGCTTTTTGATCTCCTCACTTGAGATTCAATTTCACGCGACCCTGCCACTTTGATCTGGCCCACGCCTTCATTAACCAGGTCCAACACTTGCCGTTCTTGGATCTTGCCCCTCCTGACAAAGGTAATCGGGTTTGTGGGGGAGTGGCCAGGGTTAGTCGGGGTGTGCCTAGGGTTTGTGGGGGTGTGGCATGATCTCTGGGATGTGCCGAGGGTTAGGGTTAGGTTGAGAGTATGCGGGCAGTGGGCAAATCAGCCCTCTTGTGCTTTTTGATCTCCTCACTTGAGATTCAATTTCACGCGACCCTGCCACTTTGATCTGGCCCACGCCTTCATTAACCAGGTCCAACACTTGCCTTTCTTGGATCTTGCCCCTCCTGACAAAGGTAATCGGGTTTGTGGGGGAGTGGCCAGGGTTAATCGGGGTGTGCCGAGGGTTTGTGGGGGTGTGTGCCCCCTTGGACTTTAGGATTAGGTTTGAGTGTTGGGCTGGTGGATGTATATGTGTGACTGGGATAGGTAAGGCTGCAGAGTTTTGAGTGGTGAGGTATGAGGCGCTGTGGCGCATAGGCTCGTGTGGTGAAGCCAGGTGAATCTGGCCCATGCCTTTCATTATCGTGGTCCGACACCACTTGGTTCAATGGACCGGGTGTGCACTGGGACACATCATCAGTAATGCATCCTCGGATCATGGGGTGTTTCGGGTCTTTCATCATTAAACACCCTCCCCGAGATGACCCAGCCGGAGTTGATCAAGCTCGGCTTGTGTTTTCCCATGGACCAGGATAATGAGAGGCATGTAACTATGAGGGTAATGACGTTTTTAAACATCATTACCTGGCATCTGTATGCCTGGGGATGAATGGGATAAATTGACAGTGTTTACTGGGCATTCGGTGTCTCTGCACCTGAGTTTAGTGGTGGCTTGTTTTCTGTGGACCCAGCTTGGGTTTAACTTTCTGGTTCTCTCTTGCCGTTTGGGCATCTGGGCTTTGTTCTTGGCATTTTGTCGACCGGGAGAATGAAGAGCGTGTCACTGTTAGGTTAGGTTGAGAGTATGCGGGCAGTGGGCAAATCAGCCCTCTTGTGCTTTTTGATCTCCTCACTTGAGATTCAATTTCACGCGACCCTGCCACTTTGATCTGGCCCACGCCTTCATTAACCAGGTCCAACACTTGCCTTTCTTGGATCTTGCCCCTCCTGACAAAGGTAATCGGGTTTGTGGGGGAGTGGCCAGGGTTAGTCGGGGTGTGCCTAGGGTTTGTGGGGGTGTGGCATGATCTCTGGGATGTGCCGAGGGTTTGTGGGGGTGTGTGCCCCCTTGGACTTTAGGATTAGGTTTGAGTGTTGGGCTGGTGGATGTATATGTGTGACGGGGATAGGTAAGGCTGCAGAGTTTTGAGTGGTGAGGTATGAGGTGCTATGGCGCATAGGCTCGTGTGGTGAAGCCAGGTGAATCTGGCCCATGCCTTTCATTATCGTGGTCCGACACCACTTGGTTCAATGGACTGGGTGTGCACTGGGACACATCATCAGTAATGCATCCTCGGATCATGGGGTGTTTCGGGTCTTTCATCATTAAACACCCTCCCCGAGATGACCCAGCCGGAGTTGATCAAGCTCGGCTTGTGTTTTCCCATGGACCAGGATAATGAGAGGCATGTAACTATGAGGGTAATGTTGTTTTTAAACATCATTACCTGGCATCTGTATGCCTGGGATTGCATGGGTTAAATTGACAGTGTTTACTGGGCATTCGGTGTCTCTGCACCTGAGTTTAGTGGTGACTTGTTTTCTGTGGACCCAGCTTGGGTTTAACTTTCTGGTTCTCTCTCGCCTTTTGGGCATCTGGGCTTTTTTGTTGGCATTTTGTCGACCGGGAGAATGAAGAGCGTGTCACTGTTAGGTTAGGTTGAGAGTATGCGGGCAGTGGGCAAATCAGCCCTCTTGTGCTTTTTGATCTCCTCACTTGAGATTCAATTTCACGCGACCCTGCCACTTTGATCTGGCCCACGCCTTCATTAACCAGGTCCAACACTTGCCTTTCTTGGATCTTGCCCCTCCTGACAAAGGTAATCGGGTTTGTGGGGGAGTGGCCAGGGTTAGTCGGGGTGTGCCTAGGGTTTGTGGGGGTGTGGCATGATCTCTGGAATGTGCCGAGGGTTTGTGGGGGAGTGTGCCCCCTTGGACTTTAGGATTAGGTTTGGTTGAGAGTATGCGGGCAGTGGGCAAATCAGCCATCTTGTGCTTTTTGATCTCCTCACTTGAGATTCAATTTCACGCGACCCTGCCACTTTGATCTGGCCCACGCCTTCATTAACCAGGTCCAACACTTGCCGTTCTTGGATCTTGCCCCTCCTGACAAAGGTAATCGGGTTTGTGGGGGAGTGGCCAGGGTTAGTCGGGGTGTGCCTAGGGTTTGTGGGGGTGTGGCATGATCTCTGGGATGTGCCGAGGGTTAGGTTGAGAGTATGCGGGCAGTGGGCAAATCAGCCCTCTTGTGCTTTTTGATCTCCTCACTTGAGATTCAATTTCACGCGACCCTGCCACTTTGATCTGGCCCACGCCTTCATTAACCAGGTCCAACATTTGCCTTTCTTGGATCTTGCCCCTCCTGCCAAAGGTAATCGGGTTTGTGGGGGAGTGGCCAGGGTTAGTCGGGGTGTGCCTAGGGTTTGTGGGGGTGTGGCATGATCACTGGGATGTGCCGAGGGTTTGTGGGGGTGTGTGCCCCCTTGGACTTTAGGATTAGGTTTGAGTGTTGGGCTGGTGGATGTATATGTGTGACTGGGATAGGTAAGGCTGCAGAGTTTGGAGTGGTGAGGTATGAGGTGCTGTGGCGCATAGGCTCATGTGGTCAAGCCAGGTGAATCCGGCCCATGCCTTTCATTATCGTGGTCCGACACCACTTGGTTCAATGGACTGGGTGTGCACTGGGACACATCATCAGTAATGCATCCTCGGATCATGGGGTGTTTCGGGTCTTTCATCATTAAACACCCTCCCCGAGATGACCCAGCCGGAGTTGATCAAGCTCGGCTTGTGTTTTCCCATGGACCAGGATAATGAGTGGCATGTAACTATGAGGGTAATGACGTTTTAAAACATCATTACCTGGCATCTGTATGCCTGGGATTGCATGGGTTAAATTGACAGTGTTTACTGGGCATTCGGTGTCTCTGCACCTGAGTTTAGTGGTGACTGGTTTTCTGTGGACCCAGCTTGGGTTTAACTTTCTGGTTCTCTCTTGCCGTTTGGGCATCTGGGCTTTGTTCTTGGCATTTTGTCGACCGGGAGAATGAAGAGCGTGTCACTGTTAGGTTAGGTTGAGAGTATGCGGGCAGTGGGCAAATCAGCCCTCTTGTGCTTTTTGATCTCCTCACTTGAGATTCAATTTCACGCGACCCTGCCACTTTGATCTGGCCCACGCCTTCATTAACCAGGTCCAACACTTGCCTTTCTTGGATCTTGCCCCTCCTGACAAAGGTAATCGGGTTTGTGGGGGAGTGGCCAGGGTTAGTCGGGGTGTGCCTAGGGTTTGTGGGGGTGTGGCATGATCTCTGGGATGTGCCGAGGGTTTGTGGGGGAGTGTGCCCCCTTGGACTTTAGGATTAGGTTTGGTTGAGAGTATGCGGGCAGTGGGCAAATCAGCCATCTTGTGCTTTTTGATCTCCTCACTTGAGATTCAATTTCACGCGACCCTGCCACTTTGATCTGGCCCACGCCTTCATTAACCAGGTCCAACACTTGCCGTTCTTGGATCTTGCCCCTCCTGACAAAGGTAATCGGGTTTGTGGGGGAGTGGCCAGGGTTAGTCGGGGTGTGCCTAGGGTTTGTGGGGGTGTGGCATGATCTCTGGGATGTGCCGAGGGTTTGTGGGGGTCTGTGCCCCCTTGGACTTTAGGATTAGGTTTGAGTGTTGGGCTGGTGGATGTGTATGTGTGACTGGGATAGGTAAGGCTGCAGAGTTTGGAGTGCTGAGGTATGAGGTGCTGTGGCGCATAGGCTCATGTGGTGAAGCCAGGTGAATCTGGCCCATGCCTTTCATTATCGTGGTCCGACACCACTTGGTTCAATGGACCGGGTGTGCACTGGGACACATCATCAGTAATGCATCCTCGGATCATGGGGTGTTTCGGGTCTTTCATCATTAAACACCCTCCCCGAGATGACCCAGCCGGAGTTGATCAAGCTCGGCTTGTGTTTTCCCATGGACCAGGATAATGAGAGGCATGTAACTATGAGGGTAATGACGTTTTTAAACATCATTACCTGGCATCTGTATGCCTGGGGATGCATGGGTTAAATTGACAGTGTTTACTGGGCATTCGGTGTCTCTGCACCTGAGTTTAGTGGTGACTTGTTTTCTGTGGACCCAGCTTGGGTTTAACTTTCTGGTTCTCTCTTGCCGTTTGGGCATCCGGGCTTTGTTCTTGGCATTTTGTCGACCGGGAGAATGAAGAGCGTGTCACTGTTAGGTTAGGTTGAGAGTATGCGGGCAGTGGGCAAATCAGCCCTCTTGTGCTTTTTGATCTCCTCACTTGAGATTCAATTTCACGCGACCCTGCCACTTTGATCTGGCCCACGCCTTCATTAACCAGGTCCAACACTTGCCTTTCTTGGATCTTGCCCCTCCTGACAAAGGTAATCGGGTTTGTGGGGGAGTGGCCAGGGTTAGTCGGGGTGTGCCTAGGGTTTGTGGGGGTGTGGCATGATCTCTGGGATGTGCCGAGGGTTTGTGGGGGAGTGTGCCCCCTTGGACTTTAGGATTAGGTTTGGTTGAGAGTATGCGGGCAGTGGGCAAATCAGCCATCTTGTGCTTTTTGATCTCCTCACTTGAGATTCAATTTCACGCGACCCTGCCACTTTGATCTGGCCCACGCCTTCATTAACCAGGTCCAACACTTGCCGTTCTTGGATCTTGCCCCTCCTGACAAAGGTAATCGGGTTTGTGGGGGAGTGGCCAGGGTTAGTCGGGGTGTGCCTAGGGTTTGTGGGGGTGTGGCATGATCTCTGGGATGTGCCGAGGGTTAGGGTTAGGTTGAGAGTATGCGGGCAGTGGGCAAATCAGCCCTCTTGTGCTTTTTGATCTCCTCACTTGAGATTCAATTTCACGCGACCCTGCCACTTTGATCTGGCCCACGCCTTCATTAACCAGGTCCAACACTTGCCTTTCTTGGATCTTGCCCCTCCTGACAAAGGTAATCGGGTTTGTGGGGGAGTGGCCAGGGTTAATCGGGGTGTGCCGAGGGTTTGTGGGGGTGTGTGCCCCCTTGGACTTTAGGATTAGGTTTGAGTGTTGGGCTGGTGGATGTATATGTGTGACGGGGATAGGTAAGGCTGCAGAGTTTTGAGTGGTGAGGTATGAGGCGCTGTGGCGCATAGGCTCGTGTGGTGAAGCCAGGTGAATCTGGCCCATGCCTTTCATTATCGTGGTCCGACACCACTTGGTTCAATGGACTGGGTGTGCACTGGGACACATCATCAGTAATGCATCCTCGGATCATGGGGTGTTTCGGGTCTTTCATCATTAAACACCCTCCCCGAGATGACCCAGCCGGAGTTGATCAAGCTCGGCTTGTGTTTTCCCATGGACCAGGATAATGAGAGGCATGTAACTATGAGGGTAATGACGTTTTTAAACATCATTACCTGGCATCTGTATGCCTGGGGATGAATGGGATAAATTGACAGTGTTTACTGGGCATTCGGTGTCTCTGCACCTGAGTTTAGTGGTGGCTTGTTTTCTGTGGACCCAGCTTGGGTTTAACTTTCTGGTTCTCTCTTGCCGTTTGGGCATCTGGGCTTTGTTCTTGGCATTTTGTCGACCGGGAGAATGAAGAGCGTGTCACTGTTAGGTTAGGTTGAGAGTATGCGGGCAGTGGGCAAATCAGCCCTCTTGTGCTTTTTGATCTCCTCACTTGAGATTCAATTTCACGCGACCCTGCCACTTTGATCTGGCCCACGCCTTCATTAACCAGGTCCAACACTTGCCTTTCTTGGATCTTGCCCCTCCTGACAAAGGTAATCGGGTTTGTGGGGGAGTGGCCAGGGTTAGTCGGGGTGTGCCTAGGGTTTGTGGGGGTGTGGCATGATCTCTGGGATGTGCCGAGGGTTTGTGGGGGTGTGTGCCCCCTTGGACTTTAGGATTAGGTTTGAGTGTTGGGCTGGTGGATGTATATGTGTGACGGGGATAGGTAAGGCTGCAGAGTTTTGAGTGGTGAGGTATGAGGTGCTATGGCGCATAGGCTCGTGTGGTGAAGCCAGGTGAATCTGGCCCATGCCTTTCATTATCGTGGTCCGACACCACTTGGTTCAATGGACTGGGTGTGCACTGGGACACATCATCAGTAATGCATCCTCGGATCATGGGGTGTTTCGGGTCTTTCATCATTAAACACCCTCCCCGAGATGACCCAGCCGGAGTTGATCAAGCTCGGCTTGTGTTTTCCCATGGACCAGGATAATGAGAGGCATGTAACTATGAGGGTAATGTTGTTTTTAAACATCATTACCTGGCATCTGTATGCCTGGGATTGCATGGGTTAAATTGACAGTGTTTACTGGGCATTCGGTGTCTCTGCACCTGAGTTTAGTGGTGACTTGTTTTCTGTGGACCCAGCTTGGGTTTAACTTTCTGGTTCTCTCTCGCCTTTTGGGCATCTGGGCTTTTTTGTTGGCATTTTGTCGACCGGGAGAATGAAGAGCGTGTCACTGTTAGGTTAGGTTGAGAGTATGCGGGCAGTGGGCAAATCAGCCCTCTTGTGCTTTTTGATCTCCTCACTTGAGATTCAATTTCACGCGACCCTGCCACTTTGATCTGGCCCACGCCTTCATTAACCAGGTCCAACACTTGCCTTTCTTGGATCTTGCCCCTCCTGACAAAGGTAATCGGGTTTGTGGGGGAGTGGCCAGGGTTAGTCGGGGTGTGCCTAGGGTTTGTGGGGGTGTGGCATGATCTCTGGGATGTGCCGAGGGTTTGTGGGGGAGTGTGCCCCCTTGGACTTTAGGATTAGGTTTGGTTGAGAGTATGCGGGCAGTGGGCAAATCAGCCATCTTGTGCTTTTTGATCTCCTCACTTGAGATTCAATTTCACGCGACCCTGCCACTTTGATCTGGCCCACGCCTTCATTAACCAGGTCCAACACTTGCCGTTCTTGGATCTTGCCCCTCCTGACAAAGGTAATCGGGTTTGTGGGGGAGTGGCCAGGGTTAGTCGGGGTGTGCCTAGGGTTTGTGGGGGTGTGGCATGATCTCTGGGATGTGCCGAGGGTTAGGTTGAGAGTATGCGGGCAGTGGGCAAATCAGCCCTCTTGTGCTTTTTGATCTCCTCACTTGAGATTCAATTTCACGCGACCCTGCCACTTTGATCTGGCCCACGCCTTCATTAACCAGGTCCAACATTTGCCTTTCTTGGATCTTGCCCCTCCTGCCAAAGGTAATCGGGTTTGTGGGGGAGTGGCCAGGGTTAGTCGGGGTGTGCCTAGGGTTTGTGGGGGTGTGGCATGATCACTGGGATGTGCCGAGGGTTTGTGGGGGTGTGTGCCCCCTTGGACTAGGGTTAGGGTTAGGGTTAGGGTTAGGGTTAGGGTTAGGGTTAGGGTTAGGGTTAGGGTTAGGTTGAGAGTATGCGGGCAGTGGGCAAATCAGCCCTCTTGTGCTTTTTGATCTCCTCACTTGAGATTCAATTTCACGCGACCCTGCCACTTTGATCTGGCCCACGCCTTCATTAACCAGGTCCAACACTTGCCTTTCTTGGATCTTGCCCCTCCTGACAAAGGTAATCGGGTTTGTGGGGGAGTGGCCAGGGTTAGTCGGGGTGTGCCTAGGGTTTGTGGGGGTGTGGCATGATCTCTGGGATGTGCCGAGGGTTTGTGGGGGTGTGTGCCCCCTTGGACTTTAGGATTAGGTTTGAGTGTTGGGCTGGTGGATGTATATGTGTGACTGGGATAGGTAAGGCTGCAGAGTTTTGAGTGGTGAGGTATGAGGTTCTATGGGGCTTAGTGGTGAAGCCAGGTGAATCTGGCCCATGCCTTTCATTATCGTGGTCCGACACCACTTGGTTCAATGGACCGGGTGTGCACTGGGACACATCATCAGTAATGCATCCTCGGATCATCGGGTGTTTCGGGTCTTTCATCATTAAACACCCTCCCCGAGATGACCCAGCCGGAGTTGATCAAGCTCGGCTTGTGTTTTCCCATGGACCAGGATAATGAGAGGCATGTAACTATGAGGGTAATGACGTTTTTAAACATCATTACCTGGCATCTGTATGCCTGGGGATGCATGGGTTAAATTGACAGTGTTTACTGGGCATTCGGTGTCTCTGCACCTGAGTTTAGTGGTGGCTTGTTTTCGGTGGACCCAGCTTGGGTTTAACTTTCTGGTTCTCTCTTGCCGTTTGGGCATCTGGGCTTTCTTCTTGGCATTTTGTCGACCGGGAGAATGAAGAGCGTGTCACTGTTAGGTTAGGTTGAGAGTATGCGGGCAGTGGGCAAATCAGCCCTCTTGTGCTTTTTGATCTCCTCACTTGAGATTCAATTTCACGCGACCCTGCCACTTTGATCTGGCCCACGCCTTCATTAACCAGGTCCAACACTTGCCTTTCTTGGATCTTGCCCCTCCTGACAAAGGTAATCGGGTTTGTGGGGGAGTGGCCAGGGTTAATCGGGGTGTGCCTAGGGTTTGTGGGGGTGTGGCATGATCTGTGGGATGTGCCGAGGGTTTGTGGGGGTGTGTGCCCCCTTGGACTTTAGGATTAGGTTTGAGTGTTGGGTTAGGGTTAGGGTTAGGGTTAGGGTTAGGGTTAGGTTGAGAGTATGCGGGCAGTGGGCAAATCAGCCCTCTTGTGCTTTTTGATCTCCTCACTTGAGATTCAATTTCACGCGACCCTGCCACTTTGATCTGGCCCACGCCTTCATTAACCAGGTCCAACACTTGCCTTTCTTGGATCTTGCCCCTCCTGACAAAGGTAATCGGGTTTGTGGGGGAGTGGCCAGGGTTAGTCGGGGTGTGCCTAGGGTTTGTGGGGGTGTGGCATGATCTGTGGGATGTGCCGAGGGTTTGTGGGGGTGTGTGCCCCCTTGGACTTTAGGATTAGGTTTGAGTGTTGGGCTGGTGGATGTATATGTGTGACTGGGATAGGTAAGGCTGCAGAGTTTTGAGTGGTGAGGTATGAGGTTCTATGGGGCTTAGTGGTGAAGCCAGGTGAATCTGGCCCATGCCTTTCATTATCGTGGTCCGACACCACTTGGTTCAATGGACCGGGTGTGCACTGGGACACATCATCAGTAATGCATCCTCGGATCATGGGGTGTTTCGGGTCTTTCATCATTAAACACCCTCCCCGAGATGACCCAGCCGGAGTTGATCAAGCTCGGCTTGTGTTTTCCCATGGACCAGGATGATGAGAGGCATGTAACTGTGAGGGTAATGTTGTTTTTAAACATCATTACCTGGCATCTGTATGCCTGGGATTGCATGGGTTAAATTGACAGTGTTTACTGGGCATTCGGTGTCTCTGCACCTGAGTTTAGTGGTGACTGGTTTTCTGTGGACCCAGCTTGGGTTTAACTTTCTGGTTCTCTCTTGCCGTTTGGGCATCTGGGCTTTGTTCTTGGCATTTTGTCGACCGGGAGAATGAAGAGCGTGTCACTGTTAGGTTAGGTTGAGAGTATGCGGGCAGTGGGCAAATCAGCCCTCTTGTGCTTTTTGATCTCCTCACTTGAGATTCAATTTCACGCGACCCTGCCACTTTGATCTGGCCCACGCCTTCATTAACCAGGTCCAACACTTGCCTTTCTTGGATCTTGCCCCTCCTGACAAAGGTAATCGGGTTTGTGGGGGAGTGGCCAGGGTTTGTCGGGGTGTGCCTAGGGTTTGTGGGGGTGTGGCATGATCTCTGGGATGTGCCGAGGGTTTGTGGGAGTGTGTGCCCCCTTGGACTTTAGGATTAGGTTTGAGTGTTGGGCTGGTGGATGTATATGTGTGACTGGGATAGGTAAGGATGCAGAGTTTGGAGTGGTGAGGTATGAGGTGCTATGGGGCTTAGTGGTGAAGCCAGGTGAATCTGGCCCATGCCTTTCATCATCATGGTCCGACACCACTTGGTTCAATGGACCGGGTGTGCACTGGGACACATCATCAGTAATGCATCCTCGGATCATGGGGTGTTTCGGGTCTTTCATCATTAAACACCCTCCCCGAGATGGGTTAGGGTTAGGGTTAGGGTTAGGGTTAGGGTTAGGGTTAGGGTTAGGGTTAGGGTTAGGGTTAGGGTTAGGGTTAGGGTTAGGGTTAGGGTTAGGGTTAGGGTTAGGGTTAGGGTTAGGGTTAGGGTTAGGGTTAGGGTTAGGGTTAGGGTTAGGGTTAGGGTTAGGGTTAGGGTTAGGGTTAGGGTTAGGGTTAGGGTTAGGGTTAGGGTTAGGGTTAGGGTTAGGGTTAGGGTTAGGGTTAGGGTTAGGGTTAGGGTTAGGGTTAGGGTTAGGGTTAGGGTTAGGGTTAGGGTTAGGGTTAGGGTTAGGGTTAGGGTTAGGGTTAGGGTTAGGGTTAGGGTTAGGGTTAGGGTTAGGGTTAGGGTTAGGGTTAGGGTTAGGGTTAGGGTTAGGGTTAGGGTTAGGGTTAGGGTTAGGGTTAGGGTTAGGGTTAGGGTTAGGGTTAGGGTTAGGGTTAGGGTTAGGGTTAGGGTTAGGGTTAGGGTTAGGGTTAGGGTTAGGGTTAGGGTTAGGGTTAGGGTTAGGGTTAGGGTTAGGGTTAGGGTTAGGGTTAGGGTTAGGGTTAGGGTTAGGGTTAGGGTTAGGGTTAGGGTTAGGGTTAGGGTTAGGGTTAGGGTTAGGGTTAGGGTTAGGGTTAGGGTTAGGGTTAGGGTTAGGTTGAGAGTATGCGGGCAGTGGGCAAATCAGCCCTCTTGTGCTTTTTGATCTCCTCACTTGAGATTCAATTTCACGCGACCCTGCCACTTTGATCTGGCCCACGCCTTCATTAACCAGGTCCAACACTTGCCTTTCTTGGATCTTGCCCCTCCTGACAAAGGTAATCGGGTTTGTGGGGGAGTGGCCAGGGTTAGTCGGGGTGTGCCTAGGGTTTGTGGGGGTGTGGCATGATCTCTGGGATGTGCCGAGGGTTTGTGGGGGTGTG
This sequence comes from Mobula birostris, assembly GCF_030028105.1. NCBI lineage: Eukaryota > Metazoa > Chordata > Chondrichthyes > Myliobatiformes > Myliobatidae > Mobula > Mobula birostris. The sequence continues at coordinate 77,256 of NW_027274649.1, forward strand.
TGCCCCCTTGGACTTGAGGATTAGGTTTGAGTGTTGGGGTGGTGGATGTATATGTGTGACTGGGATAGGTAAGGCTGCAGAGTTTGGAGTGGTGAGGTATGAGGTGCTATTGGGCTTAGGCTTGTGTGGTGAAGCTAGGGTTAGGGTTAGGGTTAGGGTTAGGTTGAGAGTATGCGGGCAGTGGGCAAATCAGCCCTCTTGTGCTTTTTGATCTCCTCACTTGAGATTCAATTTCACTCGACCCTGCCACTTTGATCTGGCCCACGCCTTCATTAACCAGATCCAACACTTGCCTTTCTTGGATCTTGCCCCTCCTGACAAAGATAATCGGGTTTGTGGGGGAGTGGCCAGGGTTAGTCGGGGTGTGCCTAGGGTTTGTAGGGGTGTGGCATGATCTCTGGGATGTGCCGAGGGTTTGTGGGGGTGTGTGCCCCCTTGGACTTTAGGATTAGGTTTGAGTGTTGGGCTGGTGGATGTATATGTGTGACTGGGATAGGTAAGGCTGCAGAGTTTTGAGTGGTGAGGTATGAGGTGCTATTGGGCTTAGGCTTGTGTGGTGAAGCTAGGTGAATCTGGCCCATGCCTTTCATTATCATGGTCCGACACCACTTGGTTCAATGGACCGGGTGTGCACTGGGACACATCATCAGTAATGCATCCTCGGATCATGGGGTGTTTCGGGTCTTTCATCATTAAACACCCTCCCCGAGATGACCCAGCCGGAGTTGATCAAGCTCGGCTTGTGTTTTCCCATGGACCAGGATAATGAGAGGCATGTAACTATGAGGGTAATGACGTTTTTAAACATCATTACCTGGCATCTGTATGCCTGGGGATGCATGGGTTAAATTGACAGTGTTTACTGGGCATTCGGTGTCTCTGCACCTGAGTTTAGTGGTGGCTTGTTTTCTGTGGACCCAGCTTGGGTTTAACTTTCTGGTTCTCTCTTGCCGTTTGGGCATCCGGGCTTTGTTCTTGGCATTTTGTCGACCGGGAGAATGAAGAGCGTGTCACTGTTAGGTTAGGTTGAGAGTATGCGGGCAGTGGGCAAATCAGCCCTCTTGTGCTTTTTGATCTCCTCACTTGAGATTCAATTTCACGCGACCCTGCCACTTTGATCTGGCCCACGCCTTCATTAACCAGGTCCAACACTTGCCTTTCTTGGATCTTGCCCCTCCTGACAAAGGTAATCGGGTTTGTGGGGGAGTGGCCAGGGTTAGTCGGGGTGTGCCTAGGGTTTGTGGGGGTGTGGCATGATCTCTGGGATGTGCCGAGGGTTTGTGGGGGTGTGTGCCCCCTTGGACTTGAGGATTAGGTTTGAGTGTTGGGGTGGTGGATGTATATGTGTGACTGGGATAGGTAAGGCTGCAGAGTTTGGAGTGGTGAGGTATGAGGTGCTATTGGGCTTAGGCTTGTGTGGTGAAGCTAGGGTTAGGGTTAGGGTTAGGGTTAGGTTGAGAGTATGCGGGCAGTGGGCAAATCAGCCCTCTTGTGCTTTTTGATCTCCTCACTTGAGATTCAATTTCACTCGACCCTGCCACTTTGATCTGGCCCACGCCTTCATTAACCAGATCCAACACTTGCCTTTCTTGGATCTTGCCCCTCCTGACAAAGATAATCGGGTTTGTGGGGGAGTGGCCAGGGTTAGTCGGGGTGTGCCTAGGGTTTGTAGGGGTGTGGCATGATCTCTGGGATGTGCCGAGGGTTTGTGGGGGTGTGTGCCCCCTTGGACTTTAGGATTAGGTTTGAGTGTTGGGCTGGTGGATGTATATGTGTGACTGGGATAGGTAAGGCTGCAGAGTTTTGAGTGGTGAGGTATGAGGTGCTATTGGGCTTAGGCTTGTGTGGTGAAGCTAGGTGAATCTGGCCCATGCCTTTCATTATCATGGTCCGACACCACTTGGTTCAATGGACCGGGTGTGCACTGGGACACATCATCAGTAATGCATCCTCGGATCATGGGGTGTTTCGGGTCTTTCATCATTAAACACCCTCCCCGAGATGACCCAGCCGGAGTTGATCAAGCTCGGCTTGTGTTTTCCCATGGACCAGGATAATGAGAGGCATGTAACTATGAGGGTAATGACGTTTTTAAACATCATTACCTGGCATCTGTATGCCTGGGGATGCATGGGTTAAATTGACAGTGTTTACTGGGCATTCGGTGTCTCTGCACCTGAGTTTAGTGGTGGCTTGTTTTCTGTGGACCCAGCTTGGGTTTAACTTTCTGGTTCTCTCTTGCCGTTTGGGCATCCGGGCTTTGTTCTTGGCATTTTGTCGACCGGGAGAATGAAGAGCGTGTCACTGTTAGGTTAGGTTGAGAGTATGCGGGCAGTGGGCAAATCAGCCCTCTTGTGCTTTTTGATCTCCTCACTTGAGATTCAATTTCACGCGACCCTGCCACTTTGATCTGGCCCACGCCTTCATTAACCAGGTCCAACACTTGCCTTTCTTGGATCTTGCCCCTCCTGACAAAGGTAATCGGGTTTGTGGGGGAGTGGCCAGGGTTAGTCGGGGTGTGCCTAGGGTTTGTGGGGGTGTGGCATGATCTCTGGGATGTGCCGAGGGTTTGTGGGGGTGTGTGCCCCCTTGGACTTGAGGATTAGGTTTGAGTGTTGGGGTGGTGGATGTATATGTGTGACTGGGATAGGTAAGGCTGCAGAGTTTGGAGTGGTGAGGTATGAGGTGCTATTGGGCTTAGGCTTGTGTGGTGAAGCTAGGGTTAGGGTTAGGGTTAGGGTTAGGTTGAGAGTATGCGGGCAGTGGGCAAATCAGCCCTCTTGTGCTTTTTGATCTCCTCACTTGAGATTCAATTTCACTCGACCCTGCCACTTTGATCTGGCCCACGCCTTCATTAACCAGATCCAACACTTGCCTTTCTTGGATCTTGCCCCTCCTGACAAAGATAATCGGGTTTGTGGGGGAGTGGCCAGGGTTAGTCGGGGTGTGCCTAGGGTTTGTAGGGGTGTGGCATGATCTCTGGGATGTGCCGAGGGTTTGTGGGGGTGTGTGCCCCCTTGGACTTTAGGATTAGGTTTGAGTGTTGGGCTGGTGGATGTATATGTGTGACTGGGATAGGTAAGGCTGCAGAGTTTTGAGTGGTGAGGTATGAGGTGCTATTGGGCTTAGGCTTGTGTGGTGAAGCTAGGTGAATCTGGCCCATGCCTTTCATTATCATGGTCCGACACCACTTGGTTCAATGGACCGGGTGTGCACTGGGACACATCATCAGTAATGCATCCTCGGATCATGGGGTGTTTCGGGTCTTTCATCATTAAACACCCTCCCCGAGATGACCCAGCCGGAGTTGATCAAGCTCGGCTTGTGTTTTCCCATGGACCAGGATAATGAGAGGCATGTAACTATGAGGGTAATGACGTTTTTAAACATCATTACCTGGCATCTGTATGCCTGGGGATGCATGGGTTAAATTGACAGTGTTTACTGGGCATTCGGTGTCTCTGCACCTGAGTTTAGTGGTGGCTTGTTTTCTGTGGACCCAGCTTGGGTTTAACTTTCTGGTTCTCTCTTGCCGTTTGGGCATCCGGGCTTTGTTCTTGGCATTTTGTCGACCGGGAGAATGAAGAGCGTGTCACTGTTAGGTTAGGTTGAGAGTATGCGGGCAGTGGGCAAATCAGCCCTCTTGTGCTTTTTGATCTCCTCACTTGAGATTCAATTTCACGCGACCCTGCCACTTTGATCTGGCCCACGCCTTCATTAACCAGGTCCAACACTTGCCTTTCTTGGATCTTGCCCCTCCTGACAAAGGTAATCGGGTTTGTGGGGGAGTGGCCAGGGTTAGTCGGGGTGTGCCTAGGGTTTGTGGGGGTGTGGCATGATCTCTGGGATGTGCCGAGGGTTTGTGGGGGTGTGTGCCCCCTTGGACTTGAGGATTAGGTTTGAGTGTTGGGGTGGTGGATGTATATGTGTGACTGGGATAGGTAAGGCTGCAGAGTTTGGAGTGGTGAGGTATGAGGTGCTATTGGGCTTAGGCTTGTGTGGTGAAGCTAGGGTTAGGGTTAGGGTTAGGGTTAGGTTGAGAGTATGCGGGCAGTGGGCAAATCAGCCCTCTTGTGCTTTTTGATCTCCTCACTTGAGATTCAATTTCACTCGACCCTGCCACTTTGATCTGGCCCACGCCTTCATTAACCAGATCCAACACTTGCCTTTCTTGGATCTTGCCCCTCCTGACAAAGATAATCGGGTTTGTGGGGAGTGGCCAGGGTTAGTCGGGGTGTGCCTAGGGTTTGTAGGGGTGTGGCATGATCTCTGGGATGTGCCGAGGGTTTGTGGGGGTGTGTGCCCCCTTGGACTTTAGGATTAGGTTTGAGTGTTGGGCTGGTGGATGTATATGTGTGACTGGGATAGGTAAGGCTGCAGAGTTTTGAGTGGTGAGGTATGAGGTGCTATTGGGCTTAGGCTTGTGTGGTGAAGCTAGGTGAATCTGGCCCATGCCTTTCATTATCATGGTCCGACACCACTTGGTTCAATGGACCGGGTGTGCACTGGGACACATCATCAGTAATGCATCCTCGGATCATGGGGTGTTTCGGGTCTTTCATCATTAAACACCCTCCCCGAGATGACCCAGCCGGAGTTGATCAAGCTCGGCTTGTGTTTTCCCATGGACCAGGATAATGAGAGGCATGTAACTATGAGGGTAATGACGTTTTTAAACATCATTACCTGGCATCTGTATGCCTGGGGATGCATGGGTTAAATTGACAGTGTTTACTGGGCATTCGGTGTCTCTGCACCTGAGTTTAGTGGTGGCTTGTTTTCTGTGGACCCAGCTTGGGTTTAACTTTCTGGTTCTCTCTTGCCGTTTGGGCATCCGGGCTTTGTTCTTGGCATTTTGTCGACCGGGAGAATGAAGAGCGTGTCACTGTTAGGTTAGGTTGAGAGTATGCGGGCAGTGGGCAAATCAGCCCTCTTGTGCTTTTTGATCTCCTCACTTGAGATTCAATTTCACGCGACCCTGCCACTTTGATCTGGCCCACGCCTTCATTAACCAGGTCCAACACTTGCCTTTCTTGGATCTTGCCCCTCCTGACAAAGGTAATCGGGTTTGTGGGGGAGTGGCCAGGGTTAGTCGGGGTGTGCCTAGGGTTTGTGGGGGTGTGGCATGATCTCTGGGATGTGCCGAGGGTTTGTGGGGGTGTGTGCCCCCTTGGACTTGAGGATTAGGTTTGAGTGTTGGGGTGGTGGATGTATATGTGTGACTGGGATAGGTAAGGCTGCAGAGTTTGGAGTGGTGAGGTATGAGGTGCTATTGGGCTTAGGCTTGTGTGGTGAAGCTAGGGTTAGGGTTAGGGTTAGGGTTAGGTTGAGAGTATGCGGGCAGTGGGCAAATCAGCCCTCTTGTGCTTTTTGATCTCCTCACTTGAGATTCAATTTCACTCGACCCTGCCACTTTGATCTGGCCCACGCCTTCATTAACCAGATCCAACACTTGCCTTTCTTGGATCTTGCCCCTCCTGACAAAGATAATCGGGTTTGTGGGGGAGTGGCCAGGGTTAGTCGGGGTGTGCCTAGGGTTTGTAGGGGTGTGGCATGATCTCTGGGATGTGCCGAGGGTTTGTGGGGGTGTGTGCCCCCTTGGACTTTAGGATTAGGTTTGAGTGTTGGGCTGGTGGATGTATATGTGTGACTGGGATAGGTAAGGCTGCAGAGTTTTGAGTGGTGAGGTATGAGGTGCTATTGGGCTTAGGCTTGTGTGGTGAAGCTAGGTGAATCTGGCCCATGCCTTTCATTATCATGGTCCGACACCACTTGGTTCAATGGACCGGGTGTGCACTGGGACACATCATCAGTAATGCATCCTCGGATCATGGGGTGTTTCGGGTCTTTCATCATTAAACACCCTCCCCGAGATGACCCAGCCGGAGTTGATCAAGCTCGGCTTGTGTTTTCCCATGGACCAGGATAATGAGAGGCATGTAACTATGAGGGTAATGACGTTTTTAAACATCATTACCTGGCATCTGTATGCCTGGGGATGCATGGGTTAAATTGACAGTGTTTACTGGGCATTCGGTGTCTCTGCACCTGAGTTTAGTGGTGGCTTGTTTTCTGTGGACCCAGCTTGGGTTTAACTTTCTGGTTCTCTCTTGCCGTTTGGGCATCCGGGCTTTGTTCTTGGCATTTTGTCGACCGGGAGAATGAAGAGCGTGTCACTGTTAGGTTAGGTTGAGAGTATGCGGGCAGTGGGCAAATCAGCCCTCTTGTGCTTTTTGATCTCCTCACTTGAGATTCAATTTCACGCGACCCTGCCACTTTGATCTGGCCCACGCCTTCATTAACCAGGTCCAACACTTGCCTTTCTTGGATCTTGCCCCTCCTGACAAAGGTAATCGGGTTTGTGGGGGAGTGGCCAGGGTTAGTCGGGGTGTGCCTAGGGTTTGTGGGGGTGTGGCATGATCTCTGGGATGTGCCGAGGGTTTGTGGGGGTGTGTGCCCCCTTGGACTTGAGGATTAGGTTTGAGTGTTGGGGTGGTGGATGTATATGTGTGACTGGGATAGGTAAGGCTGCAGAGTTTGGAGTGGTGAGGTATGAGGTGCTATTGGGCTTAGGCTTGTGTGGTGAAGCTAGGGTTAGGGTTAGGGTTAGGGTTAGGTTGAGAGTATGCGGGCAGTGGGCAAATCAGCCCTCTTGTGCTTTTTGATCTCCTCACTTGAGATTCAATTTCACTCGACCCTGCCACTTTGATCTGGCCCACGCCTTCATTAACCAGATCCAACACTTGCCTTTCTTGGATCTTGCCCCTCCTGACAAAGATAATCGGGTTTGTGGGGGAGTGGCCAGGGTTAGTCGGGGTGTGCCTAGGGTTTGTAGGGGTGTGGCATGATCTCTGGGATGTGCCGAGGGTTTGTGGGGGTGTGTGCCCCCTTGGACTTTAGGATTAGGTTTGAGTGTTGGGCTGGTGGATGTATATGTGTGACTGGGATAGGTAAGGCTGCAGAGTTTTGAGTGGTGAGGTATGAGGTGCTATTGGGCTTAGGCTTGTGTGGTGAAGCTAGGTGAATCTGGCCCATGCCTTTCATTATCATGGTCCGACACCACTTGGTTCAATGGACCGGGTGTGCACTGGGACACATCATCAGTAATGCATCCTCGGATCATGGGGTGTTTCGGGTCTTTCATCATTAAACACCCTCCCCGAGATGACCCAGCCGGAGTTGATCAAGCTCGGCTTGTGTTTTCCCATGGACCAGGATAATGAGAGGCATGTAACTATGAGGGTAATGACGTTTTTAAACATCATTACCTGGCATCTGTATGCCTGGGGATGCATGGGTTAAATTGACAGTGTTTACTGGGCATTCGGTGTCTCTGCACCTGAGTTTAGTGGTGGCTTGTTTTCTGTGGACCCAGCTTGGGTTTAACTTTCTGGTTCTCTCTTGCCGTTTGGGCATCCGGGCTTTGTTCTTGGCATTTTGTCGACCGGGAGAATGAAGAGCGTGTCACTGTTAGGTTAGGTTGAGAGTATGCGGGCAGTGGGCAAATCAGCCCTCTTGTGCTTTTTGATCTCCTCACTTGAGATTCAATTTCACGCGACCCTGCCACTTTGATCTGGCCCACGCCTTCATTAACCAGGTCCAACACTTGCCTTTCTTGGATCTTGCCCCTCCTGACAAAGGTAATCGGGTTTGTGGGGGAGTGGCCAGGGTTAGTCGGGGTGTGCCTAGGGTTTGTGGGGGTGTGGCATGATCTCTGGGATGTGCCGAGGGTTTGTGGGGGTGTGTGCCCCCTTGGACTTGAGGATTAGGTTTGAGTGTTGGGGTGGTGGATGTATATGTGTGACTGGGATAGGTAAGGCTGCAGAGTTTGGAGTGGTGAGGTATGAGGTGCTATTGGGCTTAGGCTTGTGTGGTGAAGCTAGGGTTAGGGTTAGGGTTAGGGTTAGGTTGAGAGTATGCGGGCAGTGGGCAAATCAGCCCTCTTGTGCTTTTTGATCTCCTCACTTGAGATTCAATTTCACTCGACCCTGCCACTTTGATCTGGCCCACGCCTTCATTAACCAGATCCAACACTTGCCTTTCTTGGATCTTGCCCCTCCTGACAAAGATAATCGGGTTTGTGGGGGAGTGGCCAGGGTTAGTCGGGGTGTGCCTAGGGTTTGTAGGGGTGTGGCATGATCTCTGGGATGTGCCGAGGGTTTGTGGGGGTGTGTGCCCCCTTGGACTTTAGGATTAGGTTTGAGTGTTGGGCTGGTGGATGTATATGTGTGACTGGGATAGGTAAGGCTGCAGAGTTTTGAGTGGTGAGGTATGAGGTGCTATTGGGCTTAGGCTTGTGTGGTGAAGCTAGGTGAATCTGGCCCATGCCTTTCATTATCATGGTCCGACACCACTTGGTTCAATGGACCGGGTGTGCACTGGGACACATCATCAGTAATGCATCCTCGGATCATGGGGTGTTTCGGGTCTTTCATCATTAAACACCCTCCCCGAGATGACCCAGCCGGAGTTGATCAAGCTCGGCTTGTGTTTTCCCATGGACCAGGATAATGAGAGGCATGTAACTATGAGGGTAATGACGTTTTTAAACATCATTACCTGGCATCTGTATGCCTGGGGATGCATGGGTTAAATTGACAGTGTTTACTGGGCATTCGGTGTCTCTGCACCTGAGTTTAGTGGTGGCTTGTTTTCTGTGGACCCAGCTTGGGTTTAACTTTCTGGTTCTCTCTTGCCGTTTGGGCATCCGGGCTTTGTTCTTGGCATTTTGTCGACCGGGAGAATGAAGAGCGTGTCACTGTTAGGTTAGGTTGAGAGTATGCGGGCAGTGGGCAAATCAGCCCTCTTGTGCTTTTTGATCTCCTCACTTGAGATTCAATTTCACGCGACCCTGCCACTTTGATCTGGCCCACGCCTTCATTAACCAGGTCCAACACTTGCCTTTCTTGGATCTTGCCCCTCCTGACAAAGGTAATCGGGTTTGTGGGGGAGTGGCCAGGGTTAGTCGGGGTGTGCCTAGGGTTTGTGGGGGTGTGGCATGATCTCTGGGATGTGCCGAGGGTTTGTGGGGGTGTGTGCCCCCTTGGACTTGAGGATTAGGTTTGAGTGTTGGGGTGGTGGATGTATATGTGTGACTGGGATAGGTAAGGCTGCAGAGTTTGGAGTGGTGAGGTATGAGGTGCTATTGGGCTTAGGCTTGTGTGGTGAAGCTAGGGTTAGGGTTAGGGTTAGGGTTAGGTTGAGAGTATGCGGGCAGTGGGCAAATCAGCCCTCTTGTGCTTTTTGATCTCCTCACTTGAGATTCAATTTCACTCGACCCTGCCACTTTGATCTGGCCCACGCCTTCATTAACCAGATCCAACACTTGCCTTTCTTGGATCTTGCCCCTCCTGACAAAGATAATCGGGTTTGTGGGGGAGTGGCCAGGGTTAGTCGGGGTGTGCCTAGGGTTTGTAGGGTGTGGCATGATCTCTGGGATGTGCCGAGGGTTTGTGGGGGTGTGTGCCCCCTTGGACTTTAGGATTAGGTTTGAGTGTTGGGCTGGTGGATGTATATGTGTGACTGGGATAGGTAAGGCTGCAGAGTTTTGAGTGGTGAGGTATGAGGTGCTATTGGGCTTAGGCTTGTGTGGTGAAGCTAGGTGAATCTGGCCCATGCCTTTCATTATCATGGTCCGACACCACTTGGTTCAATGGACCGGGTGTGCACTGGGACACATCATCAGTAATGCATCCTCGGATCATGGGGTGTAGGGTTAGGGTTAGGGTTAGGGTTAGGGTTAGGGTTAGGGTTAGGGTTAGGGTTAGGGTTAGGGTTAGGGTTAGGGTTAGGGTTAGGGTTAGGGTTAGGGTTAGGGTTAGGGTTAGGGTTAGGTTAGGGTTAGGGTTAGGGTTAGGGTTAGGGTTAGGGTTAGGGTTAGGGTTAGGGTTAGGGTTAGGGTTAGGGTTAGGGTTAGGGTTAGGGTTAGGGTTAGGGTTAGGGTTAGGGTTAGGGTTAGGGTTAGGGTTAGGGTTAGGGTTAGGGTTAGGGTTAGGGTTAGGGTTAGGGTTAGGGTTAGGGTTAGGGTTAGGGTTAGGGTTAGGGTTAGGGTTAGGGTTAGGGTTAGGGTTAGGGTTAGGGTTAGGGTTAGGGTTAGGGTTAGGGTTAGGGTTAGGGTTAGGGTTAGGGTTAGGGTTAGGGTTAGGGTTAGGGTTAGGGTTAGGGTTAGGGTTAGGGTTAGGGTTAGGGTTAGGGTTAGGGTTAGGGTTAGGGTTAGGGTTAGGGTTAGGGTTAGGGTTAGGGTTAGGGTTAGGGTTAGGGTTAGGGTTAGGGTTAGGGTTAGGGTTAGGGTTAGGGTTAGGGTTAGGGTTAGGGTTAGGGTTAGGGTTAGGGTTAGGGTTAGGGTTAGGGTTAGGGTTAGGGTTAGGGTTAGGGTTAGGGTTAGGGTTAGGGTTAGGGTTAGGGTTAGGGTTAGGGTTAGGGTTAGGGTTAGGGTTAGGGTTAGGGTTAGGGTTAGGGTTAGGGTTAGGGTTAGGGTTAGGGTTAGGGTTAGGGTTAGGGTTAGGGTTAGGGTTAGGGTTAGGGTTAGGGTTAGGGTTAGGGTTAGGGTTAGGGTTAGGGTTAGGGTTAGGGTTAGGGTTAGGGTTAGGGTTAGGGTTAGGGTTAGGGTTAGGGTTAGGGTTAGGGTTAGGGTTAGGGTTAGGGTTAGGGTTAGGGTTAGGGTTAGGGTTAGGGTTAGGGTTAGGGTTAGGGTTAGGGTTAGGGTTAGGGTTAGGGTTAGGGTTAGGGTTAGGGTTAGGGTTAGGGTTAGGGTTAGGGTTAGGGTTAGGGTTAGGGTTAGGGTTAGGGTTAGGGTTAGGGTTAGGGTTAGGGTTAGGGTTAGGGTTAGGGTTAGGGTTAGGGTTAGGGTTAGGGTTAGGGTTAGGGTTAGGGTTAGGGTTAGGGTTAGGGTTAGGGTTAGGGTTAGGGTTAGGGTTAGGGTTAGGGTTAGGGTTAGGGTTAGGGTTAGGGTTAGGGTTAGGGTTAGGGTTAGGGTTAGGGTTAGGGTTAGGGTTAGGGTTAGGGTTAGGGTTAGGGTTAGGGTTAGGGTTAGGGTTAGGGTTAGGGTTAGGGTTAGGGTTAGGGTTAGGGTTAGGGTTAGGGTTAGGGTTAGGGTTAGGGTTAGGGTTAGGGTTAGGGTTAGGGTTAGGGTTAGGGTTAGGGTTAGGGTTAGGGTTAGGGTTAGGGTTAGGGTTAGGGTTAGGGTTAGGGTTAGGGTTAGGGTTAGGGTTAGGGTTAGGGTTAGGGTTAGGGTTAGGGTTAGGGTTAGGGTTAGGGTTAGGGTTAGGGTTAGGGTTAGGGTTAGGGTTAGGGTTAGGGTTAGGGTTAGGGTTAGGGTTAGGGTTAGGGTTAGGGTTAGGGTTAGGGTTAGGGTTAGGGTTAGGGTTAGGGTTAGGGTTAGGGTTAGGGTTAGGGTTAGGGTTAGGGTTAGGGTTAGGGTTAGGGTTAGGGTTAGGGTTAGGGTTAGGGTTAGGGTTAGGGTTAGGGTTAGGGTTAGGGTTAGGGTTAGGGTTAGGGTTAGGGTTAGGGTTAGGGTTAGGGTTAGGGTTAGGGTTAGGGTTAGGGTTAGGGTTAGGGTTAGGGTTAGGGTTAGGGTTAGGGTTAGGGTTAGGGTTAGGGTTAGGGTTAGGGTTAGGGTTAGGGTTAGGGTTAGGGTTAGGGTTAGGGTTAGGGTTAGGGTTATG